>NC_135499.1:119027881-119325381 GCF_052857255.1 Amblyomma americanum
GTCCGAACGGCATGACTTTAAACTGGTATAAACCGTCAGGTGTGACAAAAGTTTTTTCGCGCTCCTGCTCACCAAGGCGATTTGCCAATAACCGGAACGAAGATCAATGGAGGAAAAGTATTGAGATCCGTGGAGGCAGTCGAAAGCGTCATCGATCCTTGGGAGTGGGTACACGTCTCTTCTTGTGATGCGGTTCAGGTGGCGGTAATAAACGCAGAAACGCGAAATGCAGTCTTTCTTTTTAACAAGCATGACGGGCGAGGCCCAAGGACTGTAGGACGGTTCGATGATATCCTTAGCGAGCATCTTTTCGACTTCCTTTTGCATCACTTTGCGTTCGTAACTGGACACCCTCTAAGCCCGGCGGTGCAGAGGAGCGGCATCACCGGTGTTGATACGATGCAGCACAATAGTCGTACGCGCTAAAGGGTGGTCATTCAAATCAAATATGTCTGAAAGGATGCCAGTAAGTGGGTAAGCGCCTGAGCTTGGTCTGCGGAGAGATCGAAAGCGATCATATTGGCATAGTGGTCAGGTATCGAAATAGCTGTGAAATGACAGTCCGAAGAGGGCGATACAAAGTTTGTACTCGTCGGTCGGAAACAGCGTGGCGAGGCACATGCCTTGAGGCATGTTCGCAACTATGTTCGCAAGCATGAAAGTTTTGTCCCAGCGGTTGTTGGCGCTGCTGCGTTCATGCCTGCGAAGCCAAGTCTCGACGTCGGCGTCACCATCCCCAGAGAAGGGCCGAGGATCACGAGGGTGAGTGAGGACGACGGAGGACACCGATGCTGCCGAAACTTGGAGGGATTCTTCCGTCATTATCGGCCGTAGAAGGTATCGTCCGCTACGTAGTTCCGTCTTGCCGCACCTCCACCAAAGATGTTACGGGGAATTACTATTTACATTTATTTACATGTGTTTTGCTGTTAGAATAAAGAGTTCCTAGCATGGAGCACCAACACGAACAAGGAGCTTCCTCTTAGTTCGTCCTCTCACACGTGAGGCCACTTCGTCTTCCACTGCCACTTCGACGTAACAATAATTTGAACTGCTCATATCTCAATGTGAGACTAAAAGCAGATCGGTAGAGGGACTTGGCAAAATATAAGATATAGCATTGAAATACTTATATATTTGAATCTATAACTGGGGTTATTGACTTGAATTGAATTTTATGGAAAGAAAGACCAAGGGTTTATTATTCTTCGGGATAAAATATAAATTCATCTTACTTTTACCCAACAAACACAAAACCTCCTCAAAATGCCCCAGAAATATCCTACCAAAGCATTTGAAACCTCCCCAGGAGGTACTTATTTTTCCTAAAAACGTCCAAAAAACGTCCCCGGGACGAGCAGTGTCCAAAAAGTTGCGCGTCCCAGTGACAGCCCCAAAAGGTTATTGCTTGATTTCTCGGCTCTGGTTGAATAAAATTATGCCTCCTTTTGCACGCAGCCTTAAGGTATTTAAAGGCACGTATGTGCCAAATTTCAGGTGCATACTTAAGTTACAGATGGTGTAATACACCTGTTCACTTGTGTCATTGCGTGCTGGCTCGGCCGTCCTGTACGTGCACTTACCTGATGTCATATTTTACCCACAGGAAATAAGAATTCAAAGTCACCAGATCCTGCCCATATAAGAAAAAATAGCAGTGCCATGCAGAAATCATGCTTAGTAGCGGTGCTCTTAACCTCATGACTTATGCTGTGCTGCGATCATAACCTAATATAAGAGCTCAGCAGTAAGTTTACTTGCAATGAATTGTATGAGATGCCTAACAGTGAATGAAACCCAGGCCCATATGTTTCATGCTATCTGCAAAAGACACAAATAGCCCAAGTGAATTATTAGGCATCATTACTGAGTTATGTTTCACTAGTCCATCAATAAATTTCAGTGTGGCTGATGCAAATAGCATGAAACAAAGTTAAAAAATGAGAACACTCTCTAAAATCACCTTCATTCTCGTACTAGCTGCATGGACATGTACGTCAACTAGTGATGATCAAGTTTACATGAACGGCTGCCACTGTACTGAGTGATAAATGTAGTGCTGTACATGAAAAGCTCTCAAAATTTTTTTGTCTTCAGCAAACAGGCATATGTCAAATACATTAAGGAACATATTTTTCTTCACAACAGCAATTTATTATTGTGTAGGAACATTGCAGTGAGAAAGCAGCAAAGAACTCTTAAATGACTAGAAAATTTTGCAGGACAAAATACAGTTGATATATTATGTATGAAATGACTAGAGAAGTTTCCAAAGCAAGTCTTTTGTTCTGTGAAATAAAAAGCCAGGTAAAAATATGAAGTAGATATGTAAGCAACACTGTCTACTTTGAAGTGGGTTGCAGTGCATGTTGTGTGCGTAGTGATGCGAAGCAAAGCTTCTGCCATATCCTTCAGCTGCCAGCTGGGAAAATATTATAAGGAATGACAATAAAGAAGTAGGAGCATGTATCGCAGACTGCATCCCTGAGGTCGCTCCCCCCCCCCCCCCCCCCCCCCCCCGCGGAGGCCACCCGAGACGACAGTGCCACCGCCTAACTACAACAAAATGAAGTTTGTTCCTCCTCCTCTTCCTCTTGTTAGTTTTGCTCCCCTGAAATGTGAAAACGAGAGCACTATAGGTTAGAAAAGCATGCACAAAAATGCCAACCAGTGTCGAAATACATATGTACGTGAAGTAAAGAAGCTTTGAGTTAACGCTCAAAATGCACTGCAGTAGCTAAACCCGTTCATCAGGCCTGGCTAAAAACACTCCATATTTTTAACGCTCGGTGCATTGCAGTGCTCCCAGAAGAAATTAAATTTACCAGTCTGGCTTTCGTAGCAGCATAATTGCACCATATGCATACAAAACAAAGTGAACAAGGGTTGAAGGGGGAACCTCGGTCTACTTAGCCAACATTTCGGCAGAAAAGACTTGTCTGCACCCAGACAAAGATGTGCCCGCTGGTGAAAACGTTGGCTAAGCATAACAAGGCTCCTCCGTCAACACTTGTTCACTTGTTTTTTTGTGCTGTCAAGAACCCATCTTCCTGCCCTGTACCAATCACTAAACATATTATGGAACAGCAGAAGGAATATATCTGCTCTTGCTGCAGTTCAAGCATAATGTGCTGACACAAGGCGACAGCACTTTTCAACTAATACAATGACTACAAATGGGGCAAGAAGAGGTAAATATTTCAAACGTTGTGGCTATGCTAGTGTTTGTCCTTGTACTGTTTCTAGTCCATCCACTTATTACATTCAACAGAATGATCCATGACACTATACAAATGAAGTTATTACCGTTAACTGTAATCAGACAGGGTTCAAGTTAAGGAAAGCCTTTTAAATACATTTTATGTTGATGGGGTAAAAGCATCAGTTTGCATAACCCAGAAGTTTGGATTAAGTGAGTTATTACCAAGAGATCACAGCACCTTTCATAAAACTCCACAGGTCCAAACAAAGCTGCAGTAGCGACTACCTTCCAAACCTTTGAAGTTCCATTCATGAAGAGGTAAAAATATTGAAGACACAACTCCATCATACCTCATAAAATTGCTGTTTTAGGCAATTATTACGAACATTGGATTTTCGATCACTGTGTTTAAGTTTACCACCATCATTTCGATCCAGGCCTAGATAAAATTTTTATTTTCTTTTCACGTAAAATCTATTGAATATAGTTTGCACTGCAATTTATCAGCACTTACAATTTTGCCTTATCTTTATGTGCAAACTACTGGTGTTTTTTCGGCAGCAGGACCATATTAGCTTTTTGTACAAGGAACGCAGCAGAATCACATATTCTAAATGGCTTGATATTGAAGACGTGAAGTTGTCTCCTGCCTGAGGCTTTTTTCTGTGCTGTCCAGCTGTGGAATATACTACTAATAAAGCTAGTATAACCTTGCCGAATGCTGCCAATGCATTCATTAGGCCCTGCTAGAAGCTGCCGTAAACACCACTTCCGCTTAATACACCATTATCAGCTTCAAAAAGGTCATTCACTACGGCACCAGCGTCTTTTAATGCATTTTAAAGCATACACCTGCTTAGTATGAGCTTCAGTTGCGAAAAGGAATTCATCAATATGGGCTTTGAAAGCACTGACTGTAGTAGAGCCAACTAAAATTTTCGAAACCAGAATATGGAGCAAGCCACTGCCTAGTCTCGCTTAAGTTTGTACACACAACACAGCCAATAAATATAGAGCACAGACAACAATATTGAATTAAATGAACTCTACCTAATCCAGTCACAATGCCATTTGTGGTTTTTGTTTGACAGCGAATGGTGCATTCATTGCTGAGAAATTTGAAGTTTAAGTTGCTTTATTGCTTTCTGCCACTCTGGCAAAAACTTGTGATGCCGCTGGTGGAATCGGGCAACACATTGACCATTTTTATTATCTTTATTTGTTTGTTTGTGATGAAAGAGCACCAGCTGTTGTAAATCAAAAGCTGTCCTAATATTGAGATGCATAATCCTTCATTTTCTCTTCGACGTAAAAAAAGCCTAGCCAGACGTCATCTCTTTTTAGATATGGAAAAAGTGTGCACTAGAAATATCCATCATTGTTCAATTTTTTACGTTATAAAAGTTCTGCTTTCAGTCATAGTAACATCTTTTTTATCAAAACTGATAATCCATTAATCAAGGCTAATTTTAATTTGTCCTCAACACCCCTTCAAGTTGATATGCCATAAGATAGCACTGGCAGCTGATAACAATGTCACCTCTTCGAACTCGTGATGGTGCATGGCGCAGCCAGGACTTTATGGCCTCTTCAACTTCAAAGGCAGTTACCTTTGCAAATTTTTTGTTTGCACGCACAGCACCTGAAAAACGAAACAAAGATGCACTATGCAAATTAGTACCTCCTAGAAAATGAAGTAAGAGTACTTTAAGAAACTTTACCTATCTGACAGTGGCTCTAAAGCAGCAAGGTATATGCAACATCACTAGCAGGGCAGTGGAGTTTATGGGGGTGGTACAGGAAGATTTAGAATGAGGCGGCCTATGCAGCACATAATACAACATGAATGCTAGTATCAGAAATTGTATGTCTTCCTCTTCGACCACAAGAAAATTTCTTTGCACGGTGCAATATTCAGATTGGCTACAGTAATGAAAATTTTAAAATACCACTATATAACCTTCCAAGAATATGCCACAGCAATAATTCACAAAAATACACAAATTTAAAGCTGTTTGTCTGAGACACTAAAACAACTCTTTTGAATTTTGTACTGGTGTACACAAACCAAAGAAAAATCTCCATCTGTGCATATTTGCCTCCTGCAATTTCTCAGCATGCTCAGGAGGTTATTACCGAGTGCTGACCAGCCAAACAATCCTATTCTAATAAGTTAATTGCACACTGCATGAAATCTACAGCGCGTCACCAGACTAGCTGAAAGTTGTATAACTAACACCATGTAGCACTTAACATGCAAGCATGCTACCACACCAAGGGACTTCAAGTACAGAAAGAATTACTGGAATGTCACTTACGCAAAATTGCATTTGCCACAGTCAGCAATGAAAATGGGTTCTTCGCTTTTTGGCCTAACCAACTATATTCAATGGCAACGGTGTCGGTAATCAAATACTTCAGCATCCGCCTGATCATGGATGACACATTGCCACCGCCGAACCTTGCAAGCTCTGCAACCTATTAAAATAAATGGGAGCAACATACAACAAGTTAGCTTCAAAATTTTCAGTATAAAACAAAACTTCTACAACACTTTACCTAAATATATCATGCATGATAAATGCACTCTAAATAATCAAGGCTCATTATAAATATTGTCATTTTATAAAATTTTGTTTCATCCAAATACCACCCAGAACATAAAGAACCAGCACATGTGTAAGTTCTGGTCTAACACTACCCAGACCCTTTATCAGTAAAATAGTGTTACACCCGCACTCGATTTACGAATAATAACCCACGTAGAGGGTAAACTTTTCAATTTAAACTAAAAAAACAAAGCAGTTCAAAAAACGCCGAATTCGATTTTCAAAAATTCGGTTTTAACCGAAAAAAGGCAGTTATTCATGACATGCACTATGCAACTAACTGGAAGTTCAAGTAGGATTTACACTGAGTCAAAAGAGAGAAATAGAGTGCGGAAGCCAGGGGTGTGGTCCGACAATGTGCCATTTGATTAAGTAGCAAAGTTGTGCATTCGAGGAATTACTACGCTGTATAACAAGCATGTGCGCACTAGAGGGCTTCACATCGCTGCAAAATTTCTGAGAGCATAGAACTGTAACTATCATTCCCGCTTAAGGCAGTTACTTGGTTACGCGTGTCTCCATTGCATCTAGGGACGCTTGAAACCTTGCTCAAGTGTCAAGAAAAAGTGTTTTGGCTACCATGACGGCTCGGCACTAGTTTCATCGCTGCTGTCACCACACAGATCACGTGATTCCTACAATCTTGCTCAACAGCCCAATCAATCAACTAACCAACCAACCAACTGTTCTTTTTTTAACTGACGACAGCATTTGTTACTACAATCAAGCACTGCTGTGTTGACCAGTAATTAAACAAGTAGCGCATTAATTACTCAAAAACAGAATACGCCGGCTGACAAAAAGACTTCTGACCGCACACGAATACCACAATACATCACTGAAAATATAATGGCAATTCATCCATAAAAATAATATTTGATGGAGAAAAAAAATGAACGTAATGAAATAAGCAGTGAAAAATGTCCACCGAATTTTCAAAAAAATTAAAAACGGAATAGTTCAACCCCTACTCATAGGACCTAACCAACTACACATGGGCTTGCTGTAAGCAGGCAGGCATGCTTGCTTTCCACATAGATTCAGTTACACTGTTGATAAATATCTGTATGCCCATCCTCCCCGTTAGTAGTTATATATAGTGAAATTTTACCAGCTGTTCCTGCTTGCTGGTTGTTAGGCTTGAGTAAAAGTGCTTAAGCTCATCCAGGGACTCGAAAGGCTGCCGAATGAGGTCAGGCTTTGGCTGTTCATCTCCAAGGGACCCTCTTGAGTCCATGAGAACACTAATTTGATCCGCCATACGATCTATACGAATCCTTAAAATGTGCAAAATGCGGAGCAGATTTTTCCAGAAGAGTGAAAGAAATATAGAAGGCGTGAATTACATTAAGCTTACAGGGCTAAAGTCCAGTACTATCAACATTGAAATGAGCTCATAATGCCGAATGTTAAAAAAAAGTGCCTCAATGATCGAGTATCTCTTTTTATGTGCACAATTGCACGAGCTGGTACTTGATGACTGGGACTAAAAAATGAAACTCAGGCCGCAGACGAGAAAAATTGCTGCCTCGAGCATATTGAAAGAACTTGCTTTAGGTCAAAGAATGCAGCATGCACAACACGACATGAAAACTTTTCCGCATGTGCCATGAGTGTGCTCCACAAGTATCCCCTCATATGCAAAAAGGTTCACATTGTCCAAACAGGCCAGCATATCTATGATAGGTGCTGAGAACTCTGTTTCCTTAGTTTGCACTGAAAGAGCATATCTATCTTACCACTGTTGACAGTGTGGCTGCCACACACTATTCATCAATGTTGGCAACCTCGGAAGAGGTAAGGGCAGAGAGAATGCAAATATCTAGAGACAGAATGCAATGCAGTAACTGTAACAGTAAGCTGCCACTCTGCCTTGCTTTCTGCCAGACGGTTGGCGATAGATTTGCTGCATGCTTTAGCCAACCCCCGTTTCACTGCTGCCTTTGCTTTTATTGGTTGTTCTGCACATGGCACCTGCTAGCTCGGGAGTGCATTCTGCAATAATGCACAATTCTTAACCAATTTCACTGTGTGTGCCTCCCTTTTCTGATCCACATTTTTTTAGTGGTATTCCTTACAAGAAATGGCTGTACACGAATGCAAAATATTTAGCAAGTTATGGTATCATAAATGCCTTTTTGTTAGTGACTGCGATGCCACCAGATGGGAAGAGAAGCTTGAAAACCACAGATCAAGCAGTAAAAGTGCACACAAATTATATGCAGTCCATCACTGCAAAGACCTGATTTCGCTAAAGCACGAGCAGTCGCTTCTGCTTACAAGTGCATTAACTGCCTGATTACACTGACTGCAGTGAAATTGAAAAAAAATCAAGCAACATGCAGATCACCGAAGTGCAACAGTAACAAATACATAAATGCGGCTCCTATGTGCTCTGTACATCACTTTCAAATTGAAAAACAGTGCAAAAATTTAGAAGCTACAATCTCTTTCATTAGGTGTTCAAAACTCCTTCCTAAAAAATTATTATGTAAGCAAGTAGCGGCAGCTTACCATCTTCTTGTATATCCTGTTGACTTGCTGCAAAAAAACACACATGTTTTCTTCTGTGAAGACATTTAAAGTATACAAAGAAATCACATTTCTTTCGGCAATTTCTGTGCCCAAATCTCAAATGCTGCAGTGTAAAAATGTAAAGCAAATACATGTTTTACTCAACACTAACCTTCTCTAAGAAAAATTCAGATATCAGATGCTTTGTCACTCACTGTGCCTTATATCAAATAAATATTTCAATAAAATAAATGCGCAGATTTAGATAAAGTGAAGCCTAGCTAAAAGGCATAACAACCACTATACCTATAGCATGAACATGAAACACCAGTGGCCAACATGTTGCACCTTTACATCAATCCTTTGAGGTGTTAAGACAAAAGGCAAACAACCACAAAACACCTGAAACGGCCCATCCATACCTGATTCTGATTATGAAGCTGGCGGAGACTGTTGTTCCAGGAAACTAACAAAAGATGCCTCTGAAGAGGTACCTAAAAAAAGTGGGTAACAACAGCTATTTCAGAAAATTACTATAGATTTACAGCTTGTCCACAAACTACATGAAACAAAAAAATAGCTGTCGTCTTCACATTTTTTAATACACAGCAAAGTTTTCAGAAGTATTTATCATTACCATCCTATGGCCTTTCATGCCCTTGGTTTAGCACAAAGAAATAAATTCTTTAAATTTTACTAACCACCAATATAAGTTAAAGTAAGAGCATAAATGATACAAAATCACTTCAAAATCAGCCACTCTTTTAAAACTGTCATGCTTACCTATGCTCTAGTAATGCTCATGCCACCCTTAATGACACCCACATAAAGGAAACTCGGACATCGTAACCATGACTTGCAACCCAGCTTACGCCTGCAGGAACAAGTTTGCACCCTCAATGAAAATTTGTGAAAATTTTCTCTGGTGGTCAAATATAGAGAGGAATACGCCAAGGTGGAGTAGGTTTTTAATAAGGGAGTAATTGCTCATTGGCATCCACCCAAACGCTGCCATATGGCTGCTTATGACCGTATGCACGGCTACAAAGGGAAGCTATAGTTCTCAGAAACTTCATAGTTGAAGAAAAATTTGAAGAAAAATGAAGAAAAATGAAGCTGGCGGAGACTGTTGTTCCAGAAAACTAACAAAGGAAAGGATGCCTCTGATGAAGTACCTAAAAAAGTGGGTAACAATTGCTATTTCAGAAAATTACTATAGATTTACAGCTTGTCTACAAACAATATGAAATAAAAAATTAGCTGTCATCTTCACATTTTTTTAATACACAGCAAAGTTTTCAGAAGTATTTATCATTACCATCCTATGGCCTTTCATGCCCTTGGTTTAGCACAAAGAAATAAATTCTTTAATTTTTACTAACCACCAATATAAGTTAAAGTAAGAGCATAAATGATACAAAATCACTTCAAAATCAGCCACTCTTTTAAAACTGCCATGCTTACCTATGCTATAGTAATGCTCATGCCACCCTTAATGACACCCACATAAAGGAAACTCGGACATCGTAGCCATGACTTGCAACACAGCTTACGCCTGCAGGAACAAGTTTTCACACTCAATGAAAATTTGTGAAAATTTTCTCTCGTGGTCAAATATATAGAGGAATACCCCAAGGTGGAGTACATTTGTAATAAGGGAGTAATTGCTCATTGGCATCCACCCAAACGCAGCCATATGGCTGCTTATGACCGTATACACGGCTACAAAGGAAAGCTATACTTCTCAGAAACTTCATAGTTGAAGAAAAATTTGAAGAAAAATGAAGCTGGCGGATACTGTTGTTCCAGAAAACTAACAAAGGATGCCTCTGATGAAGTACCTAAAAAAAGTGGGTAACAACTGCTCTTTCAGAAAATTACTATAGAATTACAGCTTTTCTACAAACTACATGAAACAAAAAATAGCTGTCGTCTTCACATTTTTTTAATACACAGCAAAGTTTTCAGAAGTATTTATCATTACCATCCTATGGCGTTTCATGCCCTTGGTTTAGCACAAAGAAATAAATTCTTTAATTTTTACTAACCACCAATATAAGTTAAAGTAAGAGCATAAATGATACAAAATCACTTCAAAATCAGCCACTCTTTTAAAACTGCCATGCTTACCTATGCTATAGTAATGCTCATGCCACCCTTAATGACACCCACATAAAGGAAACTCGGACATCGTAGCCATGACTTGCAACACAGCTTACGCCTGCAGGAACAAGTTTTCACACTCAATGAAAATTTGTGAAAATTTTCTCTCGTGGTCAAATATATAGAGGAATACCCCAAGGTGGAGTACATTTGTAATAAGGGAGTAATTGCTCATTGGCATCCACCCAAACGCAGCCATATGGCTGCTTATGACCGTATACACGGCTACAAAGGAAAGCTATACTTCTCAGAAACTTCATAGTTGAAGAAAAATTTGAAGAAAAATGAAGCTGGCGGATACTGTTGTTCCAGAAAACTAACAAAGGATGCCTCTGATGAAGTACCTAAAAAAAGTGGGTAACAACTGCTCTTTCAGAAAATTACTATAGAATTACAGCTTTTCTACAAACTACATGAAACAAAAAATAGCAGTCGTCTTCACATTTTTTTAATACACAGCAAAGTTTTCAGAAGTATTTATCATTACCATCCTATGGCCTTTCATGCCCTTGGTTTAGCACAAAGAAATAAATTCTTTAATTTTTACTAACCACCAATATAAGTTAAAGTAAGAGCATAAATGATACAAAATCACTTCAAAATCAGCCACTCTTTTAAAACTGCCATGCTTACCTATGCTATAGTAATGCTCATGCCACCCTTAATGACACCCACATAAAGGAAACTCGGACATCGTAGCCATGACTTGCAACACAGCTTACGCCTGCAGGAACAAGTTTTCACCCTCAATGAAAATTTGTGAAAATTTTCTCTGGTGGTCAAATATATAGAGGAATACCCCAAGGTGGAGTAGGTTTGTAATAAGGGAGTAATTGCTCATTGGCATCCACCCAAACGCAGCCATATGGCTGCTTATGACCGTATACACGGCTACAAAGGAAAGCTATACTTCTCAGAAACTTCATAGTTGAAGAAAAATTTGAAGAAAAATGAAGCTGGCGGATACTGTTGTTCCAGAAAACTAACAAAGGATGCCTCTGATGAAGTACCTAAAAAAAGTGGGTAACAACTGCTCTTTCAGAAAATTACTATAGAATTACAGCTTTTCTACAAACTACATGAAACAAAAAATAGCTGTCGTCTTCATTTTTTTAATACACAGCAAAGTTTTCAGAAGTATTTATCATTACCATCCTATGGCCTTTCATGCCCTTGGTTTAGCACAAAGAAATAAATTCTTTAAATTTTACTAACCACCAATATAACTTAAAGAGCATAAATGATACAAAATCACTTCAAAATCAGCCACTATTTTAAAACTGTCATGCTTACCTATGCTCTACTAATGCTCATGCCAACCTTAATGACACCTATATAAAGAAAACTTGGACATCGTAACCATGACTTGCAACCCAGCTTACGCCTGCAGGAACAAGTTTTCACCCTCAATGAAAATTTGTGAAAATTTTCTCTAGTGGTCAAATATAGAGAGGAATACGCCAAGGTGGAGTAGGTTTGTAATAAGGGAGTAATTGCTCATTGGCATCCACCCGAACGCTGTCATATGGCTGCTTATGACCGTATGCACGGCTACAAAGGAAAGCTATACTTCTCAGAAACTTCATAGTTGTGAAAAATTTGAAGAAAAATGAAGAAAAATGAAGCTGGCGGAGACTGTTGTTCCAGAAAACTAACAAAGGATGCCTCTGATGAAGTACCTAAATCAATTGGGTAACAACTGCTCTTTCAGAAAATTACTATAGATTTACAGCTTGTCTACAAACAATATGCAACAAAAAATTAGCTGTCGTCTTCACATTTTTTTAATACACAGAAAAGTTTTCAGAAGTATTTATCATTACCATCCTATGGCCTTTCATGCCCTTGGTTTAGCACAAAGAAATAAATTATTTAAATTTTACTAACCACCAATATAAGTTAAAGTAAGAGCATAAATGATACAAAATCACTTCAAAATCAGCCACTCTTTTAAAACTGCCATGCTTACCTATGCTATAGTAAAGCTCATGCCACCCTTAATGACACCCACATAAAGGAAACTCGGACATCGTAGCCATGACTTGCAACACAGCTTACGCCTGCAGGAACAAGTTTTCACACTCAATGAAAATTTGTGAAAATTTTCTCTCGTGGTCAAATATATAGAGGAATACCCCAAGGTGGAGTACATTTGTAATAAGGGAGTAATTGCTCATTGGCATCCACCCAAACGCAGCCATATGGCTGCTTATGACCGTATACACGGCTACAAAGGAAAGCTATACTTCTCAGAAACTTCATAGTTGAAGAAAAATTTGAAGAAAAATGAAGCTGGCGGATACTGTTGTTCCAGAAAACTAACAAAGGATGCCTCTGATGAAGTACCTAAAAAAGTGGGTAACAATTGCTATTTCAGAAAATTACTATAGATTTACAGCTTGTCTACAAACAATATGAAATAAAAAATTAGCTGTCATCTTCACATTTTTTTAATACACAGCAAAGTTTTCAGAAGTATTTATCATTACCATCCTATGGCCTTTCATGCCCTTGGTTTAGCACAAAGAAATAAATTCTTTAATTTTTACTAACCACCAATATAAGTTAAAGTAAGAGCATAAATGATACAAAATCACTTCAAAATCAGCCACTCTTTTAAAACTGCCATGCTTACCTATGCTATAGTAATGCTCATGCCACCCTTAATGACACCCACATAAAGGAAACTCGGACATCGTAGCCATGACTTGCAACACAGCTTACGCCTGCAGGAACAAGTTTTCACACTCAATGAAAATTTGTGAAAATTTTCTCTCGTGGTCAAATATATAGAGGAATACCCCAAGGTGGAGTACATTTGTAATAAGGGAGTAATTGCTCATTGGCATCCACCCAAACGCAGCCATATGGCTGCTTATGACCGTATACACGGCTACAAAGGAAAGCTATACTTCTCAGAAACTTCATAGTTGAAGAAAAATTTGAAGAAAAATGAAGCTGGCGGATACTGTTGTTCCAGAAAACTAACAAAGGATGCCTCTGATGAAGTACCTAAAAAAAGTGGGTAACAACTGCTCTTTCAGAAAATTACTATAGAATTACAGCTTTTCTACAAACTACATGAAACAAAAAATAGCAGTCGTCTTCACATTTTTTTAATACACAGCAAAGTTTTCAGAAGTATTTATCATTACCATCCTATGGCCTTTCATGCCCTTGGTTTAGCACAAAGAAATAAATTCTTTAATTTTTACTAACCACCAATATAAGTTAAAGTAAGAGCATAAATGATACAAAATCACTTCAAAATCAGCCACTCTTTTAAAACTGCCATGCTTACCTATGCTATAGTAATGCTCATGCCACCCTTAATGACACCCACATAAAGGAAACTCGGACATCGTAGCCATGACTTGCAACACAGCTTACGCCTGCAGGAACAAGTTTTCACCCTCAATGAAAATTTGTGAAAATTTTCTCTGGTGGTCAAATATATAGAGGAATACCCCAAGGTGGAGTAGGTTTGTAATAAGGGAGTAATTGCTCATTGGCATCCACCCAAACGCAGCCATATGGCTGCTTATGACCGTATACACGGCTACAAAGGAAAGCTATACTTCTCAGAAACTTCATAGTTGAAGAAAAATTTGAAGAAAAATGAAGCTGGCGGATACTGTTGTTCCAGAAAACTAACAAAGGATGCCTCTGATGAAGTACCTAAAAAAAGTGGGTAACAACTGCTCTTTCAGAAAATTACTATAGAATTACAGCTTTTCTACAAACTACATGAAACAAAAAATAGCTGTCGTCTTCATTTTTTTAATACACAGCAAAGTTTTCAGAAGTATTTATCATTACCATCCTATGGCCTTTCATGCCCTTGGTTTAGCACAAAGAAATAAATTCTTTAAATTTTACTAACCACCAATATAACTTAAAGAGCATAAATGATACAAAATCACTTCAAAATCAGCCACTATTTTAAAACTGTCATGCTTACCTATGCTCTACTAATGCTCATGCCAACCTTAATGACACCTATATAAAGAAAACTTGGACATCGTAACCATGACTTGCAACCCAGCTTACGCCTGCAGGAACAAGTTTTCACCCTCAATGAAAATTTGTGAAAATTTTCTCTAGTGGTCAAATATAGAGAGGAATACGCCAAGGTGGAGTAGGTTTGTAATAAGGGAGTAATTGCTCATTGGCATCCACCCGAACGCTGTCATATGGCTGCTTATGACCGTATGCACGGCTACAAAGGAAAGCTATACTTCTCAGAAACTTCATAGTTGTGAAAAATTTGAAGAAAAATGAAGAAAAATGAAGCTGGCGGAGACTGTTGTTCCAGAAAACTAACAAAGGATGCCTCTGATGAAGTACCTAAATCAATTGGGTAACAACTGCTCTTTCAGAAAATTACTATAGATTTACAGCTTGTCTACAAACAATATGAAACAAAAAATTAGCTGTCGTCTTCACATTTTTTTAATACACAGAAAAGTTTTCAGAAGTATTTATCATTACCATCCTATGGCCTTTCATGCCCTTGGTTTAGCACAAAGAAATAAATTATTTAAATTTTACTAACCACCAATATAAGTTAAAGTAAGAGCATAAATGATACAAAATCACTTCAAAATCAGCCACTCTTTTAAAACTGCCATGCTTACCTATGCTATAGTAAAGCTCATGCCACCCTTAATGACACCCACATAAAGGAAACTCGGACATCGTAGCCATGACTTGCAACACAGCTTACGCCTGCAGGAACAAGTTTTCACACTCAATGAAAATTTGTGAAAATTTTCTCTCGTGGTCAAATATATAGAGGAATACCCCAAGGTGGAGTACATTTGTAATAAGGGAGTAATTGCTCATTGGCATCCACCCAAACGCAGCCATATGGCTGCTTATGACCGTATACACGGCTACAAAGGAAAGCTATACTTCTCAGAAACTTCATAGTTGAAGAAAAATTTGAAGAAAAATGAAGCTGGCGGATACTGTTGTTCCAGAAAACTAACAAAGGATGCCTCTGATGAAGTACCTAAAAAAGTGGGTAACAATTGCTATTTCAGAAAATTACTATAGATTTACAGCTTGTCTACAAACAATATGAAATAAAAAATTAGCTGTCATCTTCACATTTTTTTAATACACAGCAAAGTTTTCAGAAGTATTTATCATTACCATCCTATGGCCTTTCATGCCCTTGGTTTAGCACAAAGAAATAAATTCTTTAATTTTTACTAACCACCAATATAAGTTAAAGTAAGAGCATAAATGATACAAAATCACTTCAAAATCAGCCACTCTTTTAAAACTGCCATGCTTACCTATGCTATAGTAATGCTCATGCCACCCTTAATGACACCCACATAAAGGAAACTCGGACATCGTAGCCATGACTTGCAACACAGCTTACGCCTGCAGGAACAAGTTTTCACACTCAATGAAAATTTGTGAAAATTTTCTCTCGTGGTCAAATATATAGAGGAATACCCCAAGGTGGAGTACATTTGTAATAAGGGAGTAATTGCTCATTGGCATCCACCCAAACGCAGCCATATGGCTGCTTATGACCGTATACACGGCTACAAAGGAAAGCTATACTTCTCAGAAACTTCATAGTTGAAGAAAAATTTGAAGAAAAATGAAGCTGGCGGATACTGTTGTTCCAGAAAACTAACAAAGGATGCCTCTGATGAAGTACCTAAAAAAAGTGGGTAACAACTGCTCTTTCAGAAAATTACTATAGAATTACAGCTTTTCTACAAACTACATGAAACAAAAAATAGCTGTCGTCTTCACATTTTTTTAATACACAGCAAAGTTTTCAGAAGTATTTATCATTACCATCCTATGGCCTTTCATGCCCTTGGTTTAGCACAAAGAAATAAATTCTTTAATTTTTACTAACCACCAATATAAGTTAAAGTAAGAGCATAAATGATACAAAATCACTTCAAAATCAGCCACTCTTTTAAAACTGCCATGCTTACCTATGCTATAGTAATGCTCATGCCACCCTTAATGACACCCACATAAAGGAAACTCGGACATCGTAGCCATGACTTGCAACACAGCTTACGCCTGCAGGAACAAGTTTTCACACTCAATGAAAATTTGTGAAAATTTTCTCTCGTGGTCAAATATATAGAGGAATACCCCAAGGTGGAGTACATTTGTAATAAGGGAGTAATTGCTCATTGGCATCCACCCAAACGCAGCCATATGGCTGCTTATGACCGTATACACGGCTACAAAGGAAAGCTATACTTCTCAGAAACTTCATAGTTGAAGAAAAATTTGAAGAAAAATGAAGCTGGCGGATACTGTTGTTCCAGAAAACTAACAAAGGATGCCTCTGATGAAGTACCTAAAAAAAGTGGGTAACAACTGCTCTTTCAGAAAATTACTATAGAATTACAGCTTTTCTACAAACTACATGAAACAAAAAATAGCAGTCGTCTTCACATTTTTTTAATACACAGCAAAGTTTTCAGAAGTATTTATCATTACCATCCTATGGCCTTTCATGCCCTTGGTTTAGCACAAAGAAATAAATTCTTTAATTTTTACTAACCACCAATATAAGTTAAAGTAAGAGCATAAATGATACAAAATCACTTCAAAATCAGCCACTCTTTTAAAACTGCCATGCTTACCTATGCTATAGTAATGCTCATGCCACCCTTAATGACACCCACATAAAGGAAACTCGGACATCGTAGCCATGACTTGCAACACAGCTTACGCCTGCAGGAACAAGTTTTCACCCTCAATGAAAATTTGTGAAAATTTTCTCTGGTGGTCAAATATATAGAGGAATACCCCAAGGTGGAGTAGGTTTGTAATAAGGGAGTAATTGCTCATTGGCATCCACCCAAACGCAGCCATATGGCTGCTTATGACCGTATACACGGCTACAAAGGAAAGCTATACTTCTCAGAAACTTCATAGTTGAAGAAAAATTTGAAGAAAAATGAAGCTGGCGGATACTGTTGTTCCAGAAAACTAACAAAGGATGCCTCTGATGAAGTACCTAAAAAAAGTGGGTAACAACTGCTCTTTCAGAAAATTACTATAGAATTACAGCTTTTCTACAAACTACATGAAACAAAAAATAGCTGTCGTCTTCATTTTTTTAATACACAGCAAAGTTTTCAGAAGTATTTATCATTACCATCCTATGGCCTTTCATGCCCTTGGTTTAGCACAAAGAAATAAATTCTTTAAATTTTACTAACCACCAATATAACTTAAAGAGCATAAATGATACAAAATCACTTCAAAATCAGCCACTATTTTAAAACTGTCATGCTTACCTATGCTCTACTAATGCTCATGCCAACCTTAATGACACCTATATAAAGAAAACTTGGACATCGTAACCATGACTTGCAACCCAGCTTACGCCTGCAGGAACAAGTTTTCACCCTCAATGAAAATTTGTGAAAATTTTCTCTAGTGGTCAAATATAGAGAGGAATACGCCAAGGTGGAGTAGGTTTGTAATAAGGGAGTAATTGCTCATTGGCATCCACCCGAACGCTGTCATATGGCTGCTTATGACCGTATGCACGGCTACAAAGGAAAGCTATACTTCTCAGAAACTTCATAGTTGTGAAAAATTTGAAGAAAAATGAAGAAAAATGAAGCTGGCGGAGACTGTTGTTCCAGAAAACTAACAAAGGATGCCTCTGATGAAGTACCTAAATCAATTGGGTAACAACTGCTCTTTCAGAAAATTACTATAGATTTACAGCTTGTCTACAAACAATATGAAACAAAAAATTAGCTGTCGTCTTCACATTTTTTTAATACACAGAAAAGTTTTCAGAAGTATTTATCATTACCATCCTATGGCCTTTCATGCCCTTGGTTTAGCACAAAGAAATAAATTATTTAAATTTTACTAACCACCAATATAAGTTAAAGTAAGAGCATAAATGATACAAAATCACTTCAAAATCAGCCACTCTTTTAAAACTGCCATGCTTACCTATGCTATAGTAAAGCTCATGCCACCCTTAATGACACCCACATAAAGGAAACTCGGACATCGTAGCCATGACTTGCAACACAGCTTACGCCTGCAGGAACAAGTTTTCACACTCAATGAAAATTTGTGAAAATTTTCTCTCGTGGTCAAATATATAGAGGAATACCCCAAGGTGGAGTACATTTGTAATAAGGGAGTAATTGCTCATTGGCATCCACCCAAACGCAGCCATATGGCTGCTTATGACCGTATACACGGCTACAAAGGAAAGCTATACTTCTCAGAAACTTCATAGTTGAAGAAAAATTTGAAGAAAAATGAAGCTGGCGGATACTGTTGTTCCAGAAAACTAACAAAGGATGCCTCTGATGAAGTACCTAAAAAAGTGGGTAACAATTGCTATTTCAGAAAATTACTATAGATTTACAGCTTGTCTACAAACAATATGAAATAAAAAATTAGCTGTCATCTTCACATTTTTTTAATACACAGCAAAGTTTTCAGAAGTATTTATCATTACCATCCTATGGCCTTTCATGCCCTTGGTTTAGCACAAAGAAATAAATTCTTTAATTTTTACTAACCACCAATATAAGTTAAAGTAAGAGCATAAATGATACAAAATCACTTCAAAATCAGCCACTCTTTTAAAACTGCCATGCTTACCTATGCTATAGTAATGCTCATGCCACCCTTAATGACACCCACATAAAGGAAACTCGGACATCGTAGCCATGACTTGCAACACAGCTTACGCCTGCAGGAACAAGTTTTCACACTCAATGAAAATTTGTGAAAATTTTCTCTCGTGGTCAAATATATAGAGGAATACCCCAAGGTGGAGTACATTTGTAATAAGGGAGTAATTGCTCATTGGCATCCACCCAAACGCAGCCATATGGCTGCTTATGACCGTATACACGGCTACAAAGGAAAGCTATACTTCTCAGAAACTTCATAGTTGAAGAAAAATTTGAAGAAAAATGAAGCTGGCGGATACTGTTGTTCCAGAAAACTAACAAAGGATGCCTCTGATGAAGTACCTAAAAAAAGTGGGTAACAACTGCTCTTTCAGAAAATTACTATAGAATTACAGCTTTTCTACAAACTACATGAAACAAAAAATAGCTGTCGTCTTCACATTTTTTTAATACACAGCAAAGTTTTCAGAAGTATTTATCATTACCATCCTATGGCCTTTCATGCCCTTGGTTTAGCACAAAGAAATAAATTCTTTAATTTTTACTAACCACCAATATAAGTTAAAGTAAGAGCATAAATGATACAAAATCACTTCAAAATCAGCCACTCTTTTAAAACTGCCATGCTTACCTATGCTATAGTAATGCTCATGCCACCCTTAATGACACCCACATAAAGGAAACTCGGACATCGTAGCCATGACTTGCAACACAGCTTACGCCTGCAGGAACAAGTTTTCACACTCAATGAAAATTTGTGAAAATTTTCTCTCGTGGTCAAATATATAGAGGAATACCCCAAGGTGGAGTACATTTGTAATAAGGGAGTAATTGCTCATTGGCATCCACCCAAACGCAGCCATATGGCTGCTTATGACCGTATACACGGCTACAAAGGAAAGCTATACTTCTCAGAAACTTCATAGTTGAAGAAAAATTTGAAGAAAAATGAAGCTGGCGGATACTGTTGTTCCAGAAAACTAACAAAGGATGCCTCTGATGAAGTACCTAAAAAAAGTGGGTAACAACTGCTCTTTCAGAAAATTACTATAGAATTACAGCTTTTCTACAAACTACATGAAACAAAAAATAGCAGTCGTCTTCACATTTTTTTAATACACAGCAAAGTTTTCAGAAGTATTTATCATTACCATCCTATGGCCTTTCATGCCCTTGGTTTAGCACAAAGAAATAAATTCTTTAATTTTTACTAACCACCAATATAAGTTAAAGTAAGAGCATAAATGATACAAAATCACTTCAAAATCAGCCACTCTTTTAAAACTGCCATGCTTACCTATGCTATAGTAATGCTCATGCCACCCTTAATGACACCCACATAAAGGAAACTCGGACATCGTAGCCATGACTTGCAACACAGCTTACGCCTGCAGGAACAAGTTTTCACCCTCAATGAAAATTTGTGAAAATTTTCTCTGGTGGTCAAATATATAGAGGAATACCCCAAGGTGGAGTAGGTTTGTAATAAGGGAGTAATTGCTCATTGGCATCCACCCAAACGCAGCCATATGGCTGCTTATGACCGTATACACGGCTACAAAGGAAAGCTATACTTCTCAGAAACTTCATAGTTGAAGAAAAATTTGAAGAAAAATGAAGCTGGCGGATACTGTTGTTCCAGAAAACTAACAAAGGATGCCTCTGATGAAGTACCTAAAAAAAGTGGGTAACAACTGCTCTTTCAGAAAATTACTATAGAATTACAGCTTTTCTACAAACTACATGAAACAAAAAATAGCTGTCGTCTTCATTTTTTTAATACACAGCAAAGTTTTCAGAAGTATTTATCATTACCATCCTATGGCCTTTCATGCCCTTGGTTTAGCACAAAGAAATAAATTCTTTAAATTTTACTAACCACCAATATAACTTAAAGAGCATAAATGATACAAAATCACTTCAAAATCAGCCACTATTTTAAAACTGTCATGCTTACCTATGCTCTACTAATGCTCATGCCAACCTTAATGACACCTATATAAAGAAAACTTGGACATCGTAACCATGACTTGCAACCCAGCTTACGCCTGCAGGAACAAGTTTTCACCCTCAATGAAAATTTGTGAAAATTTTCTCTAGTGGTCAAATATAGAGAGGAATACGCCAAGGTGGAGTAGGTTTGTAATAAGGGAGTAATTGCTCATTGGCATCCACCCGAACGCTGTCATATGGCTGCTTATGACCGTATGCACGGCTACAAAGGAAAGCTATACTTCTCAGAAACTTCATAGTTGTGAAAAATTTGAAGAAAAATGAAGAAAAATGAAGCTGGCGGAGACTGTTGTTCCAGAAAACTAACAAAGGATGCCTCTGATGAAGTACCTAAATCAATTGGGTAACAACTGCTCTTTCAGAAAATTACTATAGATTTACAGCTTGTCTACAAACAATATGAAACAAAAAATTAGCTGTCGTCTTCACATTTTTTTAATACACAGAAAAGTTTTCAGAAGTATTTATCATTACCATCCTATGGCCTTTCATGCCCTTGGTTTAGCACAAAGAAATAAATTATTTAAATTTTACTAACCACCAATATAAGTTAAAGTAAGAGCATAAATGATACAAAATCACTTCAAAATCAGCCACTCTTTTAAAACTGCCATGCTTACCTATGCTATAGTAAAGCTCATGCCACCCTTAATGACACCCACATAAAGGAAACTCGGACATCGTAGCCATGACTTGCAACACAGCTTACGCCTGCAGGAACAAGTTTTCACACTCAATGAAAATTTGTGAAAATTTTCTCTCG
This sequence comes from Amblyomma americanum, assembly GCF_052857255.1. NCBI lineage: Eukaryota > Metazoa > Arthropoda > Arachnida > Ixodida > Ixodidae > Amblyomma > Amblyomma americanum. The sequence goes on from NC_135499.1 coordinate 119,049,818, forward strand.
TGGTCAAATATATAGAGGAATACCCCAAGGTGGAGTACATTTGTAATAAGGGAGTAATTGCTCATTGGCATCCACCCAAACGCAGCCATATGGCTGCTTATGACCGTATACACGGCTACAAAGGAAAGCTATACTTCTCAGAAACTTCATAGTTGAAGAAAAATTTGAAGAAAAATGAAGCTGGCGGATACTGTTGTTCCAGAAAACTAACAAAGGATGCCTCTGATGAAGTACCTAAAAAAGTGGGTAACAATTGCTATTTCAGAAAATTACTATAGATTTACAGCTTGTCTACAAACAATATGAAATAAAAAATTAGCTGTCATCTTCACATTTTTTTAATACACAGCAAAGTTTTCAGAAGTATTTATCATTACCATCCTATGGCCTTTCATGCCCTTGGTTTAGCACAAAGAAATAAATTCTTTAATTTTTACTAACCACCAATATAAGTTAAAGTAAGAGCATAAATGATACAAAATCACTTCAAAATCAGCCACTCTTTTAAAACTGCCATGCTTACCTATGCTATAGTAATGCTCATGCCACCCTTAATGACACCCACATAAAGGAAACTCGGACATCGTAGCCATGACTTGCAACACAGCTTACGCCTGCAGGAACAAGTTTTCACACTCAATGAAAATTTGTGAAAATTTTCTCTCGTGGTCAAATATATAGAGGAATACCCCAAGGTGGAGTACATTTGTAATAAGGGAGTAATTGCTCATTGGCATCCACCCAAACGCAGCCATATGGCTGCTTATGACCGTATACACGGCTACAAAGGAAAGCTATACTTCTCAGAAACTTCATAGTTGAAGAAAAATTTGAAGAAAAATGAAGCTGGCGGATACTGTTGTTCCAGAAAACTAACAAAGGATGCCTCTGATGAAGTACCTAAAAAAAGTGGGTAACAACTGCTCTTTCAGAAAATTACTATAGAATTACAGCTTTTCTACAAACTACATGAAACAAAAAATAGCTGTCGTCTTCACATTTTTTTAATACACAGCAAAGTTTTCAGAAGTATTTATCATTACCATCCTATGGCCTTTCATGCCCTTGGTTTAGCACAAAGAAATAAATTCTTTAATTTTTACTAACCACCAATATAAGTTAAAGTAAGAGCATAAATGATACAAAATCACTTCAAAATCAGCCACTCTTTTAAAACTGCCATGCTTACCTATGCTATAGTAATGCTCATGCCACCCTTAATGACACCCACATAAAGGAAACTCGGACATCGTAGCCATGACTTGCAACACAGCTTACGCCTGCAGGAACAAGTTTTCACACTCAATGAAAATTTGTGAAAATTTTCTCTCGTGGTCAAATATATAGAGGAATACCCCAAGGTGGAGTACATTTGTAATAAGGGAGTAATTGCTCATTGGCATCCACCCAAACGCAGCCATATGGCTGCTTATGACCGTATACACGGCTACAAAGGAAAGCTATACTTCTCAGAAACTTCATAGTTGAAGAAAAATTTGAAGAAAAATGAAGCTGGCGGATACTGTTGTTCCAGAAAACTAACAAAGGATGCCTCTGATGAAGTACCTAAAAAAAGTGGGTAACAACTGCTCTTTCAGAAAATTACTATAGAATTACAGCTTTTCTACAAACTACATGAAACAAAAAATAGCAGTCGTCTTCACATTTTTTTAATACACAGCAAAGTTTTCAGAAGTATTTATCATTACCATCCTATGGCCTTTCATGCCCTTGGTTTAGCACAAAGAAATAAATTCTTTAATTTTTACTAACCACCAATATAAGTTAAAGTAAGAGCATAAATGATACAAAATCACTTCAAAATCAGCCACTCTTTTAAAACTGCCATGCTTACCTATGCTATAGTAATGCTCATGCCACCCTTAATGACACCCACATAAAGGAAACTCGGACATCGTAGCCATGACTTGCAACACAGCTTACGCCTGCAGGAACAAGTTTTCACCCTCAATGAAAATTTGTGAAAATTTTCTCTGGTGGTCAAATATATAGAGGAATACCCCAAGGTGGAGTAGGTTTGTAATAAGGGAGTAATTGCTCATTGGCATCCACCCAAACGCAGCCATATGGCTGCTTATGACCGTATACACGGCTACAAAGGAAAGCTATACTTCTCAGAAACTTCATAGTTGAAGAAAAATTTGAAGAAAAATGAAGCTGGCGGATACTGTTGTTCCAGAAAACTAACAAAGGATGCCTCTGATGAAGTACCTAAAAAAAGTGGGTAACAACTGCTCTTTCAGAAAATTACTATAGAATTACAGCTTTTCTACAAACTACATGAAACAAAAAATAGCTGTCGTCTTCATTTTTTTAATACACAGCAAAGTTTTCAGAAGTATTTATCATTACCATCCTATGGCCTTTCATGCCCTTGGTTTAGCACAAAGAAATAAATTCTTTAAATTTTACTAACCACCAATATAACTTAAAGAGCATAAATGATACAAAATCACTTCAAAATCAGCCACTATTTTAAAACTGTCATGCTTACCTATGCTCTACTAATGCTCATGCCAACCTTAATGACACCTATATAAAGAAAACTTGGACATCGTAACCATGACTTGCAACCCAGCTTACGCCTGCAGGAACAAGTTTTCACCCTCAATGAAAATTTGTGAAAATTTTCTCTAGTGGTCAAATATAGAGAGGAATACGCCAAGGTGGAGTAGGTTTGTAATAAGGGAGTAATTGCTCATTGGCATCCACCCGAACGCTGTCATATGGCTGCTTATGACCGTATGCACGGCTACAAAGGAAAGCTATACTTCTCAGAAACTTCATAGTTGTGAAAAATTTGAAGAAAAATGAAGAAAAATGAAGCTGGCGGAGACTGTTGTTCCAGAAAACTAACAAAGGATGCCTCTGATGAAGTACCTAAATCAATTGGGTAACAACTGCTCTTTCAGAAAATTACTATAGATTTACAGCTTGTCTACAAACAATATGAAACAAAAAATTAGCTGTCGTCTTCACATTTTTTTAATACACAGAAAAGTTTTCAGAAGTATTTATCATTACCATCCTATGGCCTTTCATGCCCTTGGTTTAGCACAAAGAAATAAATTATTTAAATTTTACTAACCACCAATATAAGTTAAAGTAAGAGCATAAATGATACAAAATCACTTCAAAATCAGCCACTCTTTTAAAACTGCCATGCTTACCTATGCTATAGTAAAGCTCATGCCACCCTTAATGACACCCACATAAAGGAAACTCGGACATCGTAGCCATGACTTGCAACACAGCTTACGCCTGCAGGAACAAGTTTTCACACTCAATGAAAATTTGTGAAAATTTTCTCTCGTGGTCAAATATATAGAGGAATACCCCAAGGTGGAGTACATTTGTAATAAGGGAGTAATTGCTCATTGGCATCCACCCAAACGCAGCCATATGGCTGCTTATGACCGTATACACGGCTACAAAGGAAAGCTATACTTCTCAGAAACTTCATAGTTGAAGAAAAATTTGAAGAAAAATGAAGCTGGCGGATACTGTTGTTCCAGAAAACTAACAAAGGATGCCTCTGATGAAGTACCTAAAAAAGTGGGTAACAATTGCTATTTCAGAAAATTACTATAGATTTACAGCTTGTCTACAAACAATATGAAATAAAAAATTAGCTGTCATCTTCACATTTTTTTAATACACAGCAAAGTTTTCAGAAGTATTTATCATTACCATCCTATGGCCTTTCATGCCCTTGGTTTAGCACAAAGAAATAAATTCTTTAATTTTTACTAACCACCAATATAAGTTAAAGTAAGAGCATAAATGATACAAAATCACTTCAAAATCAGCCACTCTTTTAAAACTGCCATGCTTACCTATGCTATAGTAATGCTCATGCCACCCTTAATGACACCCACATAAAGGAAACTCGGACATCGTAGCCATGACTTGCAACACAGCTTACGCCTGCAGGAACAAGTTTTCACACTCAATGAAAATTTGTGAAAATTTTCTCTCGTGGTCAAATATATAGAGGAATACCCCAAGGTGGAGTACATTTGTAATAAGGGAGTAATTGCTCATTGGCATCCACCCAAACGCAGCCATATGGCTGCTTATGACCGTATACACGGCTACAAAGGAAAGCTATACTTCTCAGAAACTTCATAGTTGAAGAAAAATTTGAAGAAAAATGAAGCTGGCGGATACTGTTGTTCCAGAAAACTAACAAAGGATGCCTCTGATGAAGTACCTAAAAAAAGTGGGTAACAACTGCTCTTTCAGAAAATTACTATAGAATTACAGCTTTTCTACAAACTACATGAAACAAAAAATAGCTGTCGTCTTCACATTTTTTTAATACACAGCAAAGTTTTCAGAAGTATTTATCATTACCATCCTATGGCCTTTCATGCCCTTGGTTTAGCACAAAGAAATAAATTCTTTAATTTTTACTAACCACCAATATAAGTTAAAGTAAGAGCATAAATGATACAAAATCACTTCAAAATCAGCCACTCTTTTAAAACTGCCATGCTTACCTATGCTATAGTAATGCTCATGCCACCCTTAATGACACCCACATAAAGGAAACTCGGACATCGTAGCCATGACTTGCAACACAGCTTACGCCTGCAGGAACAAGTTTTCACACTCAATGAAAATTTGTGAAAATTTTCTCTCGTGGTCAAATATATAGAGGAATACCCCAAGGTGGAGTACATTTGTAATAAGGGAGTAATTGCTCATTGGCATCCACCCAAACGCAGCCATATGGCTGCTTATGACCGTATACACGGCTACAAAGGAAAGCTATACTTCTCAGAAACTTCATAGTTGAAGAAAAATTTGAAGAAAAATGAAGCTGGCGGATACTGTTGTTCCAGAAAACTAACAAAGGATGCCTCTGATGAAGTACCTAAAAAAAGTGGGTAACAACTGCTCTTTCAGAAAATTACTATAGAATTACAGCTTTTCTACAAACTACATGAAACAAAAAATAGCAGTCGTCTTCACATTTTTTTAATACACAGCAAAGTTTTCAGAAGTATTTATCATTACCATCCTATGGCCTTTCATGCCCTTGGTTTAGCACAAAGAAATAAATTCTTTAATTTTTACTAACCACCAATATAAGTTAAAGTAAGAGCATAAATGATACAAAATCACTTCAAAATCAGCCACTCTTTTAAAACTGCCATGCTTACCTATGCTATAGTAATGCTCATGCCACCCTTAATGACACCCACATAAAGGAAACTCGGACATCGTAGCCATGACTTGCAACACAGCTTACGCCTGCAGGAACAAGTTTTCACCCTCAATGAAAATTTGTGAAAATTTTCTCTGGTGGTCAAATATATAGAGGAATACCCCAAGGTGGAGTAGGTTTGTAATAAGGGAGTAATTGCTCATTGGCATCCACCCAAACGCAGCCATATGGCTGCTTATGACCGTATACACGGCTACAAAGGAAAGCTATACTTCTCAGAAACTTCATAGTTGAAGAAAAATTTGAAGAAAAATGAAGCTGGCGGATACTGTTGTTCCAGAAAACTAACAAAGGATGCCTCTGATGAAGTACCTAAAAAAAGTGGGTAACAACTGCTCTTTCAGAAAATTACTATAGAATTACAGCTTTTCTACAAACTACATGAAACAAAAAATAGCTGTCGTCTTCATTTTTTTAATACACAGCAAAGTTTTCAGAAGTATTTATCATTACCATCCTATGGCCTTTCATGCCCTTGGTTTAGCACAAAGAAATAAATTCTTTAAATTTTACTAACCACCAATATAACTTAAAGAGCATAAATGATACAAAATCACTTCAAAATCAGCCACTATTTTAAAACTGTCATGCTTACCTATGCTCTACTAATGCTCATGCCAACCTTAATGACACCTATATAAAGAAAACTTGGACATCGTAACCATGACTTGCAACCCAGCTTACGCCTGCAGGAACAAGTTTTCACCCTCAATGAAAATTTGTGAAAATTTTCTCTAGTGGTCAAATATAGAGAGGAATACGCCAAGGTGGAGTAGGTTTGTAATAAGGGAGTAATTGCTCATTGGCATCCACCCGAACGCTGTCATATGGCTGCTTATGACCGTATGCACGGCTACAAAGGAAAGCTATACTTCTCAGAAACTTCATAGTTGTGAAAAATTTGAAGAAAAATGAAGAAAAATGAAGCTGGCGGAGACTGTTGTTCCAGAAAACTAACAAAGGATGCCTCTGATGAAGTACCTAAATCAATTGGGTAACAACTGCTCTTTCAGAAAATTACTATAGATTTACAGCTTGTCTACAAACAATATGAAACAAAAAATTAGCTGTCGTCTTCACATTTTTTTAATACACAGAAAAGTTTTCAGAAGTATTTATCATTACCATCCTATGGCCTTTCATGCCCTTGGTTTAGCACAAAGAAATAAATTATTTAAATTTTACTAACCACCAATATAAGTTAAAGTAAGAGCATAAATGATACAAAATCACTTCAAAATCAGCCACTCTTTTAAAACTGCCATGCTTACCTATGCTATAGTAAAGCTCATGCCACCCTTAATGACACCCACATAAAGGAAACTCGGACATCGTAGCCATGACTTGCAACACAGCTTACGCCTGCAGGAACAAGTTTTCACCCTCAATGAAAATTTGTGAAAATTTTCTCTGGTGGTCAAATATATAGAGGAATACCCCAAGGTGGAGTAGGTTTGTAAAAAGGGAGTAATTGCTCATTGGCATCCACCCAAACGCAGCCATATGGCTGCTTATGACCGTATACACGGCTACAAAGGAAAGCTATACTTCTCAGAAACTTCATAGTTGAAGAAAAATTTGAAGAAAAATGAAGCTGGCGGATACTGTTGTTCCAGAAAACTAACAAAGGATGCCTCTGATGAAGTACCTAAAAAAAGTGGGTAACAACTGCTCTTTCAGAAAATTACTATAGAATTACAGCTTTTCTACAAACTACATGAAACAAAAAATAGCTGTCGTCTTCACATTTTTTTAATACACAGCAAAGTTTTCAGAAGTATTTATCATTACCATCCTATGGCCTTTCATGCCCTTGGTTTAGCACAAAGAAATAAATTCTTTAAATTTTACTAACCACCAATATAACTTAAAGAGCATAAATGATACAAAATCACTTCAAAATCAGCCACTCTTTTAAAACTGTCATGCTTACCTATGCTCTACTAATGCTCATGCCAACCTTAATGACACCCACATAAAGAAAACTTGGACATCGTAACCATGACTTGCAACCCAGCTTACGCCTGCAGGAACAAGTTTTCACCCTCAATGAAAATTTGTGAAAATTTTCTCTGGTGGTCAAATATATAGAGGAATACCCCAAGGTGGAGCAGGTTTGTAGTAAGGGAGTAATTTCTCATTGGCATCCACCCAAACGCAGCCATATGGCTGCTTAGGACCATATACACGGCTACAAAGGAAAGCTATACTTCTCAGAAACTTCATAGTTGAAGAAAAATTTGTCCTGGTCCAGACCAGGCTGAATTTTTCTTTAACGACGAAGTTTCTGAAAAAGCTTTAAAGGTTTCCTTTGCAGCCGTATGGCTGCACTTGAAAATTTTCTCTCTTGTACAATTTATGGAAGGATATTTCTTCAAAACTTTTGAACATCAAATTTCCCATACAGATACGTATGTATATTTCGGACAATGAAATTTCATACACACATGACAAGCATGCTCAAGATTACTTCGGTAGCAGTAGTACATCGTACTGAAGATTATTGGACAAAAATACAAACAAAGATGACTAAGCACCTTCCACATGGCAGACCTCAAGCTGATCATAGTCAAACAAAAAATTATTCTTACATCTCTGAAGATAACCGCTGTAAAGAAACCCTGCCTTACCATATATAAGTTCAAATACATAAAGGACCCAAGGAAGTTTCATCTTCAGGTGGAAAAAAAATAGAACCCAAAAAAGATATTCGAATATATTTATGCGAAAATATTATGACATACGTGACACTGATTGTGAAATGTTATGAGACTGTGGCATCCTTGAGTGATTTCCATGAAATGAAGGCTCACGGTGTCCCACTTGCAGCAGCCTCCTGTTGTCATGCTGCTGAGAACCAGATGCTAAATCAAAGGTTGTTGGCAGCTCAGAGACACTCTCTGCAATATTATAAATATCGGAAAGGTAAGCAAGGGCTGAAATGACGTGATTTCAGTAAGGCATATGGAAAGCAATCTAGTCAAAATATATGTCCTTGCTTTTCCCGAAATTGCTGAGAAGAAATATGATGTGTACTGCTGAAAGGCATGAGTTTGTAAACAATGAATTTCAAATGGTGTAAACATGCTACAAAGTTCTAATCTGCTGTCTTAGGAAAAATATTCCTACTGATGGTTTTTGCACTGCACTGTTCTTAAAGGGACAAAACCCTGAATTTTAGGGATCAAATTTTTTTAGCACCACGGAAATCTTGCTCTTTAAAGCGCTGTATTTTGCAAAGGCTTTATTTGAAGCAAAAAAATTTACCGGAATTTTTAAATCAGTGCATGTGCCCGTTTTCAAGTAGCCCGATGCTAAAAACTACAATCATGAGCCAGCGCAAATGGTGATTGCATGTCGGCAAAACTGCTGCAGCAAAAACTAATGTAAATCTCACCCACCAGACAGTAAAAAAATATTTTTAGTATACGGAGTAGCGTCCATTTCAGCTTCGGTACACAAAGCTATTATGGCACAGTGATTTATGTCTCGTCGACAAAAGTTTTAGTAGACAGCAGTTGCCGCTCCATCCAAGAAATTTAAAACAATTGGCGTTATATAGTTACAAAAGTTAAAAGGGCATGGCCGACGATGCGAAGGAAGCGTTGGTTTTCATCTAAGTGCGCTGGAGGGAGCATAAAACACAAAAAATACACAACAAACACTTTTGACAAAAAAACACAGAAAACACTGTGCACTTAAAACAAGCGATATTTTACCAAGTTGCAGTCACGTGGTGGACTACAGTGATAATGGCAGGTTTCGCTACAAGATGGGTTTTTATGCAATTAAAAATGCTAATTAAAGTTATAAATCCTAATTTCTTTGAGATTGCAATGCTCAATTCTTACAGTCTTAGGCGTGATCTGTTCATTTCTACCATAATCTCATGACACATTTTCACCAGTGTTCTGTTTTTTAAGAAAACAATGACGTGAATGAACTTTCTTACCTTCACCCAAAAAACGATGTGGACTGCTCACGGTGCATGCCTCCACAGCATGAAAGCCATTTGGCTCATATGTAATGCATATATCATTGCAGAAAAATTAGTTCACTGCTCTAGAAATTAACTGCATTGCTTTTCATAAAAAGAGGTTATAGGGGTCATAAATGGGCCAGTTTATACCGGCTCACATATTCGTAATAAAATACACTTTATATTTTTTACGCAATAAATACTTTCATATTTACATAAATATGTTGTGCACCTGAAATTGACTGCAGAGCTGATATGGGCCGGGAGTTTGTTGTGACCACAGGTGCATTTTCAGGCGAACCTGAATTGCAGACAGTTTTAGACCGTGTACGTGGATAGCCAACCTTGAACTTCAAACTAAAATGTGCAATGTTGGACAGATTGTTTACGTGTCTTAGTGGTGAAGCTCCTTCTTGGTGGTGGTGGCTCAGCGTAGTCATCATCAGTGTCGGAGGCATAAACATTCCTTCGGTGAATTCTCCTGCGTTTTCGTGCGCCTTCATTAGTTTCACTTTCTGTATTGAAATCTTATGTGTACTGGGCAATGTCGAATTTCTTTCTAGCACTGTTGTAGCAGGCTGAAAACAAAATGGGAAGTCAATAGTAAAAGAAAGAAGTGAAGTCCTAATTGTTAACAGCGAACATTTGCATTTCATGAAGTATTATGAAGAGCCAAAGTTTCATACCAAATATGCCTTTGACTTCTATGGCATGCCTTTGTCAAGAGGGATCCGGGTCAGTGTTCCTGCTGGCCATTCGTGCAGCAGTGTCTCCACGTCCTGGAGGCCAAGCACATTTTTCTTCTTCAATCCATTTGCATGGTACGACTGCCACCGAGTTTAGCTCCAAAAAATGAACAACGGCAAATGCCATCTATAGAATATAAAGAACAAAAACCAAACAGTGCATGACTTCTACAATATCGTTATAGCATTCTAAACTGTGGGCTGGTGGTACCTTACTGTAAGTTTAATGCATAACTCCCTGAACTTGGTCTTGCATGCTTTCATTGCTGCTGCACTTTTGATGTACAAAAAAAATTGTGCTCAGTATTTAAGTTTCCTTAAAATTTCTTCATTAATCAGTTGCTTTTTCTGAATTTTAACCTTTAAATGATATTTTTTTTAGTATCAGGCATGCAGAATTCAATAATTACAAGCTAAAGAAAGCTAATTTATTATATACCCTCAAAATAAGTACCCAATAATTAATATACAGATAAAAACTGCATTTTTAAAATCTCCACTAGGTAGAGCACAGTAGGAATGAGGTTACATAATAATTAATTTTTTCTTTCCTTTTCAGAATGCAGAAAACAAAAGAAATCATGTGTGATGTAACAACCATTAAATATGGTGGTTTTGTCCATGAAGGCACAAAAAAGCACTCAAAATTCCTTACATATCCTTTGGTATGTGTACAACGATTCTCATACTGCTACTCCCTTTTATATAGTTGGAAAGTAAAATGATTATGCTGATTTTATACTCTACCTCCATCAAACAAGCCGCAGCAATAATGCTTCAGCGAGGCATTCTCCATTCTTACAAAGGACTACTGCTTTAAATTCACTTTCGGCATTTTCCCCGTTGACTGCCCATTGCTCTTAGCATCATGATCTGCCATTCTGGGTCTCCGCTGCCCTTTCCTTTTCATTGTTTCTTTTTTTCCTTTATTCTATGTCGTGTTCTTGCAGTTTGTTTCATTTCTAGCTATTGCATGGAAAAGTATATCCTCTTCAACTTGCACTTGATTTCTGTGATTAATCTTCAAAAGCTTCCTGAATTTTCTGCAGAACTTCATTATTTACACCTCATCAATCCAAAAGGAAACCTGAAGAGGCTTTTTTTATGAAGGGTGTTTCATTTCTGTATAGCTCTGAAATAAGGTTGTGCAAATGGACACTTAACCTTTCAACTTGCATGGCATCTGGTCACAAAACAGACTTATTGAGAACAAATCGAAATATTGACATCAAACGATCAGGAACTGCAGCGGTGGCTTAGTGGTTTGGCTTGGTTTATGGGGGTTTAACGTCCCAAAGCGACACGGGCCATGAGAGGCACCGTAGTGAAGGGCTCCATAAATTTCGATCACCTGGGGTGGCCTTATGGTTAAAACATCTGCCTCATATGAGGCTGGTGTGGAGTTTGATTCTCAGTACTACCATCGATGTACTCACGGGTTTCCAATGGGTACAAGTTTTCCCCTGACAGGGTGCTCAGCTTCTTTGGGTTGAATGCTTAAACAATCAGTCTTCGACAAAACTTGCAGAGATGAGAAACACCTTGAGTATCGACGCTCTAGTTGGCCGAAGATGGCCTTCCACCATTAAAATTCATCATCATTAAATGATCATGGATTCTCGATGTTCCTTTTTCAAATATTTACAGAGTCTGGTATAATCTTTGTTCTGCATGCAAAGGGCTTTTGCTATCCAAATGTCATCTTTATGCATCATGGTCACAACAATAAGGCTTTCTCTCCATTTGGGGTCTATCCTTGCTTCAAAACTGGCAGTACATTACTGCTCATTCCACATGTCGCAGAGGCAACACGACATACTGCTCAAACTTTGTTACTGGCCCTTGGTGCACTGGTAACCTAACCAGCTTTTTGACATATTTGAGTGCCCAGCACATTAATGGTGACAAGCATGAAACCTTGTGTACTCCTAACAATGCAGAACTAAAAGGTTTGGTAAAAAGATGTTCCGGATTGGAGTATTCTTGCCCAACTATGCACGGCTGATCATCATTCCTCTGAAAAGCGAAGTTCAGCAATACTACTATGCTGTCACCAACAAGACAACAACAATCTTTCTTATCAACTGTCAGAGTAAATGTAGGAAACTTGCTTTCCGGTACTGTGGTGGTTTGCAATCTTCAGGCAGTGGTACACTGTTGTGTTCATCACAAAAGGCAACTCCAGTGTGCGGATGGAAAGTGCAAGCAGCAAGAAACAGTTGCTCATGCACCCGAATGCAGATTTGCTGCAGGTGTTGGTTGCGCTTCCGAAGCATTTGTTTCAAGTGCTGAAAATTGTTTTCAAATCTAAAGGCACTGAACAAATCCAATGCTCCATGAATTTCCACATCCTTAGCTAAGTGAATGAGGCAGTGAATGTTGTGTGATGCATGTTCAGGCCCATACAAATCAGAAAAGGTCCTCACAAAGTATACAGGTAGCTCATGCGCATACTGTGACTGAATGCAGCTCAGTTCCTCATCTACAAGTATTGAAATGGCACAGTGCCGGGCAAGAAAGTTGACATACTGAGGGTAAGGTAAAACATCACTCAGTAGCATCGGTCCAGTGTAGAGGAGAAACAATCGCAGCTCAACAACTTTCCACCTGTCCAAGTCTTCGAGACCTCTGGGCTTTCGAGAAAATTTATTTATTTATTTACACAGTACTGCTAGCCTCTAGGTGAGGCTGTAAGCAGGAGCGGGAGGAGGAATGTAGCTTTTCAAAGTGAGACTGAGAGAAGATACCAACTGTTTGTCTTTCAAAGCAATGCGAGTGTCTGGTGGCCCACTAATCCAAAGACTGAGGAGCTTATTCATTACTCCCAGGCATACTAGATGCATATAGTCTAAGTGCACATTTTTTATGGCATCAAATGGAAGCTGCAATAGCAGGGATGTTCCATGGTGGTGCTCCAAGTCAAACTGTGCTCGAATTGATTCATTTGTGCGGAGTGGTGCATCAAGGTCAGGGATTGCCATCCTGCCATTTATGTACTCGCCTTGCACTGCACATTTTGGGCAGCTGGAATAGCCTGCATGCCCTTTTGTGATGAACACGAAGGATCCTGCAGGAGCAAAACAAACAATCTGGTCAAGAGAGACACGAAGACTGCGTTTGTTTAGAACGATACCTTTTTCAATGAGTTCTTTTGCTTCATTCACAAATTTTCCGAGGAAGTCATTAGCGGAATCCGGCTTTGAAAGGCCAGCATAAGCTCCAACAATTAATGGTGGAATTTTGTTGCTTGTGTTTCTCACAACACACTGAACGGCCCAAATCTGAGTAGTGGAGCTCTTCGATACTGGTAGACCATCTACATTAACTGCTAATTTCAACACCTCAGGAAGATCTTCAGTTGTTCTCAATGCTGTCTGGAGTTCATACTCTAAACCAATGTGACAATACTGCATGTCTCTGATTGCATGTCTCTGATTGTGAGTTGCCCTCTTGCTGAATGCGGGGTCTGCAGGAGAGAGCGCGCATCTTTGGGCAATTCAGAATGGCAAGGATGTTGTCTCAGCAATTTCAAAAGGTCACTAAGGGCAACGTGGGTGATGTTGTTCTTGAGGGCCCAGTTTCTTAGACCTGTTTGTAGGCTGACTTCTTTTTCTTCCTCCTCGGAGCCAGATGGCTGTTCAGAGATGTCATCCGAAGAGTGCTCTTGTGTAGGACAATGCAGTGGGTCATATCCGTTATATAGACTTTCAACACCACAGATTTAAGGCAGAAGGAGGTCCTCTTGTGAACCATCTGTTTCCATGTCACTACCATGTGCCTTTGAGTCCTCATCTATAACAGGAAGTGCTCTTTCACATGAATTGCTCTGCAATGCGATAGGTGGAGAATAAGAAGGCTCTTGTAGACATTCTGCTTCTGCATAGCTTCTAGATGAACTCGGGGAAACATGGACACAACTAGATGAACCAATGGATGCCTCATTGCTCTGGCTACTGTGTCCTTCTGCTCTCAAGAGCCGGGATACTTGTTTGTAAGCTGCGCTTGGATACTTTGAGTTCATGGCAGCAGATAGTCCCATGTATTAATCATAATTCAAGGGTCTCAATTTCAAATGTCGCTTGCCTCTTCAGAACCGTTATTGAGAATTGAAGACATGAAATGGGTATGACTGGATATATGCTGCACGAAAAAAAAAGAGAGCAGTGGCACTCTAAGAGTTTGTTCAATACATCCTTAATATAAGTGTAGAAATCAATTACATACAATAAAGCAATAAAGGTTTTATAGCAGCTGAACAAGAGAACAAGCTTCCTTGAATCATTAAGTCATGACTATCTTGCCATGTTCAGGTCACCGAGCTGCGGGTAGTATGCGCTTTTTGCCAGGTTTAGTTCACAGCGAGATGCCAGAAGCTGCTTTTGTCGTCCATTATAAATGCTCATCTGTGCGCAAATCAGTTCTGCTATTGAAAATTCGAACTACATGTCTTAAGGGGGGGGGGGGTCAACTCATACACAAAATGGACTTATACACGACAATAACAGTCGTACAAAGTGGAATTTTTCTTTTGCTCTAAGTTTCGATTCAATTGCTCTAATGTCATGCGCAGTTATTATTATGTAAACTTGCTCTACATTCACAAAGCTATGATAGGAAGCTGAAAAGGGTTACTTGTGTTGGAAAAAGGTATCCAGCTAACTATATGCAGGCTGGAACTATCAAAATGAACACTATATATCTAGGGCCCTTCGTTTACAGGTTTAATTTCTTGCGAAATTCTGGGGGTGAAAATTTGGCCCTACTTATTTAGTTCAAGTATGGTTACACATCCAGTTATTCAGCAGAATGTCCCACAATTGAAGTTTTTTAGTGTCCTTTTTTTTTGCAGCAAAAGACAATTTACTATAAGCTGTTGTTATTGTCCAGTACAAAATATGTCCTATTTCTTGGTCAATATTTCACAAACATGGAAATGGCAGGTCGCACTGAAAAAAACTGATTACCAAATTAATTTTTTCCTCGTCACCTCTTACAATTGTTTTTTTTTTGTGTACCCTAACAACCTCCTACACAGCGCCTTGTACACAGTGAAAACAGTCATTCAACATCAGAGTGGCCATTTCAACATGCAAGAGGCCTGGAGCTGGACGTTAATATACCCTGAACAGCATTTCATACAACTATGCAGATTAAATGCCTGGTCAATACCCTTGTTCTAGCCTATCGCTGCTAAGGAGTGTTTCTCGAATGCACCCCTCAAATTAAGCCACGTCATGAATAACAAGCATGGAATGAGGTATGAGATCACCACTTGAATGAAAACACTTCTCTGGAATAAGCACAGGATATCCGCTAATTTTCATACGAAGCATTCGGCTCTGCAGAGAAAAAAACAGACATTTCCAATATGTTCTTTCTTTTCTCTATATATACATAGCGAGAACATTATTCCCTTGCCCTTGTGGGCTTTCTAAAAGCCCTGTTTCTGAACAGAAATCACATTTATCCCAACTCTTAAAAAATATGTTTGGGGTGCAAGAATGGAAAAAAATCGTGCTTTACTTAAAAATGAAGAAATATACATCTAATGGTCATCCAGCTCTTCACAATACCGATATTTATTACCCAATACAACAGTTTCATATAATTAGTGATATGCTTCAGAGTTGCATTCATTTTCTTCATCATCATGAGCAGGGCCAGCACAAATTTTGGTGATCTAAAAAAATACAGGTGGCATAATTAGTAAGAGTATAGATTCCAGCTGTAGTTCCTGCCATCCAGTTAAGTCTGCAGGCCATTTTTTAACAGTATCAAGTCGGGATGGCAGATCCTTTTTCTTGTTTTGATAGTCGTATATTGTGGTGGGCTTGGCCGGGAACAATCAAATCAGAAGTACCTGCCCTCCTGGCTTCTAAAGTAATTACTCTATATTTATCCCCCACCCCCTGCTCCTTCATCAATCCCAGAAGGAATGTATGCTGCATTTGACTCTCGGCTGTTGTGCCGTGCTGTATGTTCTGCAGTGAGGATATGTGGCAGGCCACACGCAGTCTCAAGCATGCCACTATAGCCAGATACACATCAACAAAAGCAGCTTTTGTCGGTGGAGGACCTCTTTACAGACAATGCTATCGGCCGATGTTCATGAACTTGCTAGTTTGACAATGTAGGGAGTGCCAGATGAAAGAGAATCCACAGTCCCCCACCTGCATTGTCATGCTACTCACGCTAGCAAGTTCATAAGAATCGGCCGATGCCATTGGCTGGAGTGGAGTCCTTTGAGCGGAAAAAGCCACTTTTTTTCTTAGAGTTGCATCCGACTATAATGTTCCTATCTCTCCCTTTAGTAAATAACGTGATGTCCAACGCATATGGACAAAAATTTCCCACTTTTGCCTCTGAATCAGTTTGGTATGTGTAAAGCGTTTCCCCGCTACATTTCTTCTACTGATTAGAGAAGCCTCAGTGTGCATGGCACCTGCAACAGTACGCTGTCAGATGCCGCAGTTTTTCCCGCCAGACCAGATGGTGATTGCGTCTGGGAGAGGTGTATTCTGTGAAATATTTTTCAATGCTTACGACTACCAACAATGTCTGTTCACATGCCAATCCAAGTGCTTGACTGATTATGCCTATGAATAATCCTTCTGGCACAACTAAATATTACAGGTTCATTCAACCTTCTGGTTTCTTACCTTCAGGACTGAGAGAATCGAAAAGTGGCAGCTGAAATCCAGGCCAAGCCATGCGAACACCTAGGATTTGGAAAACATGTAATTTATGAAAAAATATAGGCAATATTTTTTATTATTGTACCTCTGTGTATATTAAGAACTCCGTGCCATTTTTCTCGTCATGCTTTTAGATAAATGATAAAAATGTATCACGGCACATTAGTGAACTAATACCAAGTTTAGCACTCTTCACAGATAAGTTCTGAGAGAAGCCTTCGAGCACACAGCAATAGAAAGCAGGTTCTTGATGACATATTTTGTGCAAAACTAGGCGTTACAACCAACACTCTCGAAAGAATACACAGAATAGGAAAACACGTCAATAAACTTAGGCCTGTGATGCTTAATTTGTTTAATTATAACGAAAAAGTTCGCGTTCCCCAGAACTGCTTTAAGCTCAAGGAAACAGGTGTATCAATATGTCACGATTATCGTAAGGAAACGCTAAGCGTTCGCATCTTTGGTGGTATGGCAAGCAATTTAAAGATCAGGCACGAAAGATTTCACAGGACTATTATGACCAGCTACATGTAGACGACATACGCATATGGGATGAAGTAAATTCACAGGGCGCCCAGGTCCATAAATCTAAACCTACACGACCGCCCCCCCCCCCCCCCCCCCCGCTGACCCAAAACGAAAGAACTCCGAATTGTTTTGCTTAATCCGAAAAGTCTTGCCAATAAGTCCGGTCATCTTAAAGACATTATTTTTCTTCACAACCCCCCTATAACGCTGTCACCTAAACATTGCTTACATCTCATATTAAAGATGATGAACTTATTCCACCTTCCCATAAAATAATGAGGTGCGACCACGAAGGACGAGGAGTGGGAATGGCAATAATAACAAAAAATGAAGTGCAAGGTGTTGCACTTGAAGGTATTCCAGATCATAAAAGTATAGGGTGTAAAATTAACAAATATTTTTCTTCTCTGTCGTAGAATACCAACCTCCAAAAAGTTGTGTGTCATACATAGAAACATTGGCAGCTTACCTAGAGCACGTGCTCAAACCAATTCCCAAGCTGATACTCACTAGCGATCTTAACTTGTCAGTTATAGACTGGAATGCACTTGCTATCTGGAGGCCCAATGATGCAGATAATGCATGCCTACTTCTCGATTGTTCATTTTTCCCTGAAAAAACATTCACCGTCCCCACTTGCATCACTGAAGCTTCACAATCGATTCTTTACCTTATATTTCTCAAAAATTTTTCTGATGATTACTTAGTAACTACAGCTGATGGCATCTGGGGCCATAGGATTGTTCAGCTAAATATAGAAATGTGTTGTATGAATCCCCCCCCCCCCTCAGTTAAAGCTTTTCGCGACTTTTCTGCTGCAGATGATGATTCCGTCCTTGACGCAATGCATTTTCGCTTTCTAATTTGAGCATGCTAGTGACGTTTCCCATCGTTGAAATAAGTTCAAGGAATTAGCGTTGTCATGCATTAACAGGTTTGTTCAATTCCTCTGCATTGAAAAATTACAAAGCGATGGAACCCATGGATTAGTCGTGACGTAATCCATCTAAAGTGTCGTATTAAACGAAAAAGGAAGGACAAGGTCTCACCAAGAATAACTGCTCTTAAAAACCAATTGGTTACTAAATTGAAAACTGCACATTGTGAGTTTTATGGAAAAAATTTTACAGCTTTCTTGAAAGAGCCTCCCCACTAAATTCTGGCATAATTCATCAGGCTACAACTCAGGCATGAACTGACTAAAAATTATTAGTAAAATGTGTACAAATCTTACCACAATTGTTAACGAACTTAATACAGGCTTTCACAAAGTGTTTACTACAAGGCCAAATGCTCACTATATGTGAATGCAGAACTGTGGTATACCACCCGTTGCAAACCTAATGCCTGATTTAGCTCTTGGTTGCGAAGAAATATTTTCTCTTCTTTTAAATGTTAAATTTAAAAAAAATCATATCAAGCTGATGATATACCGAATGCCTTCCTTGCGTGATACTTTTAGATTGTGTCTCATTATGTTCTGTTTAACGCATCACTCAATCAAAGCTCTTTACCCGCAGATTGCCTTACGGCAGGAGTGGTTCCTGTATTTAATATAGGTAACGGACTAAATGCTTCCTACTACAGACCAATTTCTTTAATGAGCACGTGCTATAAATTGCTTCAACATGTAATAGCTCACCATATATCGCAGCACCTCGAATAAAAAAAAAATTTGTTGAGTATCAGCATGCTTTCCAGAAGACTGTCACAACAACATGATGCCGTTTTCTAGATATTTCAAAAGCGTGTGTTGTGTGCAACACAGTTTACTCATTGACAAGTTAAAGGATGCTGGCCTTCCTGAAAAATGGATCCTGTGGTTGCATGCCTATCTAAAAGATCGCACACAGTTTGTAGAATGCGCAGGCGTCAGGTCTGATAATCTGCTGGTCTTGTCAGGGATACGACAAGGTTCCGTACTTGGTCTTTTGCTGTTTTTAAATTAAATAAATGATATTGCTTCTAATTATACATCGATGACTTTGTTACTGCAAAAGCCGCCGCGGTGGCTCGAGTGGTTACGGCGCTCGGCTGCTGACCCGAAAGACGCGGGTTCGATTCCAGCCGCGACGGTCGAATTTCGATGGAGGCGAAATTTTAGAGGCCCGTGTACTGTGAAATGTCGGTGCACGTTAAAGAACCCCAGGTGGTCAAAATTTCCGGAGCCCTTCACTACGGCGTCCCTCATAGCCTGAGTCGCTTTGGGGCGTTAAACCCCCATAAACCAATCAAAACAATTTGTTACGTAAAACTGTTTGCTGATGATTGCATGATGTATAGTGTTGTTAAAAGTTCCACTTGTCAAACATTATTGTCCAATAACATCTGTAAACTTACATAGTGGTGAGAAACAAACGGCATGCAAATTAATTTAGACAAAACGACAATAAGACTACAATAAGAAAAAGTGATTAGTTTTCATTCGACGCCAGCCCTTCTATCCATTAGCCATGGCCGCGTGGCAGCAGCGACGACAGCTTGCGAGACACGCCTAACGCGCTCCCCTGCTTCCTTCTGCAGATCAGTTTTGCCAGGTGCACGAGCCGCCCGACGTACGTCGTGCGTACTATCGCGCTTCATCAGCACGATCAACCACGGAATCAACGACAACAGGCGTCAGGAGGCGATACTCGTCAGCAGCGCACGTGGTCTTCAGTCCTGGTTTCCGGTGGAGCGCCGCTTGCTATATAAGAGGCATTCACTTCCTGGCCTGGTCACGTGGCAGCAGCGACGACAGCTTGCGAGACACGCCTAACGCGCTCCCCTGCTTCCTTCTGCAGATCACCTTTGCCAGGTGCACGAGCCGCCCGACGTACGCCGGCGTACTATCGCGCTTCATCAGCACGATCAACCACGGAATCAACGACAACGCGTCAGGAGGCGATACTCGTCAGCAGCGCACGTGGTCTTCAGTCCTGGTTTCCGGTGGAGCGCCGTTTGCTATATAAGAGGCATTCACTTCCTGGCCTGGTCACGTGGCAGCAGCGACGACAGCTTGCGAGACACGCCTAACGCGCTCCCCTGCTTCCTTCTGCAGGTTAGTGCTCGTAAAAGCAAACTTTCCTGACCCCTTTCTTTGTCATCGCTGCTGCCAAGCACAATTATACGAGTATTTGTGTGTGCGGGCGTGTGTGTGCTATAATGACTAAGGACATCGCAAAATTAAAAGAGGAATTCCGTAATGAGTTCGTGAAGCTAAAGGAGGAATTTCAAAGAGAGGTGAAGACGTTACTTGAATCTTCCGAACGCGGCCTGCGGAACGAAGTGCGCGAAGTCAAAAAGGAGCAGATGGAACTGACTCACAGCATTGAGTATACGCAGAAGGACATAGAGGAACTAGAGAAAAAATTGCAGCTAGAAGTGGAGAAAAATTCGAGACTAATGATCGAAAATCAGGAGCTCAACTCCCGATGTGCTTTCTTAGAAAAAAAAGTCTCGAGATCTCGAGAAACCACAATATCGAAATTCAAGGTGTCCCACAGAATGAGGAAGGAAATGTGACTATGCTTCTGTCAAAACTTGGTGATGCAGTCAAAGAACCAGTCACAGACTTGGATGTCGAGGCCTGCCATCGCGTTCCCACTCGCAACTCCGGCAAATCTAACATTGTTGTTAGGTTCGAATCCAAAGCCAAGCGTGATGATATGCTGCAGAAATAAAAGATGCGGCTTACTGTCGATGATGTTGGACTGGAAGGCACGGCTTCAATCTATGTCAACGAACACCTAACGCCCGAAAACAAAAAAACTTCTTGGAGCTGCATTATCAAAGAAAAAATAAGTTGACTGGAAGTACGTGTGGACAAGAAATGGGGCTATTTACGCACGCAAAACTGATGGATCCAACGTCATTCGCCTGTATCTGCACGATGATTTGCCAAAAATGAAATAGTAACTGGTCGCTCAGCAGGTTCATCTTTTTCCGTTTTTTAGACTAATATGAAAGAAACGCCCCTTTACACACCATGGGAGTTCAACTGCTCCCTAAGAAACAATAAGTGTGGTAAATGTTTGCAAATGCTACACTTGAACATGCAGTGTGCCTTAAATAAGACGGATCATTTGAACAGTTTTTTGTCAAGCCTTCAGTGTACATTTGACGTAATCATGCTATCTGAAACATGGTATCGCTTCGATAGTGACGTTATTCGATTTCCAGACTATAATACATTCTTTCTTAACCGAAGTTCAAAACGTGGTGGGGGCGTCGCCCTTCTAGTAAAAGAAAGCTATTCGTGCCATATCTTATCGGAACACAGTCTGAGCGACGAGAATATTGAAATGCTTACAGTCCAATGTAGCCGTCAATCATTTACCGTCGTTTACCGCTCACCACAAGGCAATATGAATGAGTTCCTTCGTGTTTTTGAAAAAGAAATCACTTTTTTGTCAGATAATTTCTTATCTTGTATAGGAGGTGATTTTAATATAGACATGGGTGTTAACAGTCCTGCACAACAAGAATTCGCAACATTGCTTCAAGCCGCTAGCTTCCAGAACGTTATAAATAGCCCAACACGCATAACTTCCACTTCATATACCATTATCGACCTTTTCATCACAATTTATGATGTGCCTTTCACCGCAGGGCGGTTTGCAGTCGACATCAGTGATCATCTGCCTATTTTTCTGCGCGTTCAAACTAAACGCCTCCCAACACAAACCTTTAATCCACGTCGGCAGTGTATTTCCCAGAAAAACCTTGAAACGTTTAGAAGTCGCATAGAGCTTGTAGACTGGGAACCTGTTTCCCTAAGCACCGACTCGGATGCTGCCTACACAGCTTTCTTGCGACTCTTTTTACCAATCTATCACGAATGTTTTCCTACTGTTGAAGTAAAACTGCCGAAAAACGCTCGAAAACCATGGATGTCCCCTAGACTTATAAGACTTGTAAAAAAGAAGCACAGGATGTTTGCTGAATTTATTAGGACTAGGAATACTTCACTATTGCCCCGTTTTAAAGCATTCGAAACTCTTTGAACAAAGAACTCAAAACAGCTAGGACCACTTACCACAGTAACCTTTTTGGTAAGGAACTCTCCAATGGCCCTAAAGAAAAATTGAAGTGCCTTAATCTACTTCTGAATAGAATTACACATCCAAATAACATGACAAGTTTAGTAGTTGATGGAACTAACCTGAGTGGGTCTCGTTTGGCCGGTGCTTTTAATAAGTTTTTTACTACCGTTGGCAGTCGGTATCACAGCCCTGACTACTCAAAATTTCTGGGTGATAAACTTTCACAATCCCTCTTCTTTGAACCTACAGATGAAAATGAAGTGTACTCTATTTTAAAAAACTTGACAGACACGACAGGCTTAGTCTCTTGCGATCTCCAGAGTCGCCCAATGAAGTATGTCCTGCCCTCAATAGTTCCCTGCTCAACGCATATATATAACACGGCGCTCACTACAGCCCACTTTCCTGCTGATATGAAACTTGCTAGGGTGGCAGTAATCTTCAAAAACGGGGATAGAAATAATTTAAGTAATTACAGGCCCATGTCGGTCTTCCCTTTCTTCTCCAAGGGGCTAGAACGCGTAATTCATCATCGAACTCATAATTTTCTTCTAAAGCACTCTATTATAAATGACTGCCAATACGGGTTTACCAAGAACAAATCAACAGAACATGCATAACTTGATCAAAAAGAATATATATTAGGTAATATTGCATCCCAGAAGCTCACTCCAGGAATCTTCGTAGATTTCAGTAAGGCGTTTGATACCCTCAATCATAACACCCTCTTTGCAAAACTTTAACATTATGGTATACGTGGCCTTGCCCTCAACCTTTTCAAGTCATATATGTCCTCGCGTTCACAATATGTTCTCATCAATAACTGCCGCTCTGATGTACTACAAATTTCAAATGGAGTGCCACAGGGTAGTCTCTTGAGTCCTATACTTTTTAACTTGTATATAAATGACATCACTAATATAAGCAACGAGATAAAATTTACTATTTATGCTGATGACACCACTTTGTTCTGTTCCTCCACTGACATTAACCAATTAACCGATTCAGCGAATTTAGTATTGACTGCTCTGAAGGAATGGTCATCCTCAAACTCCTTGACAGTAAATAAGGAAAAAACAAAGGCGATAATATTTCATGCTAAGGGCAAGTTGGTAGAGAATGCACCGCCTATATTTTTCAGTGGCGCACAAATTGAATATGTTGAATCATTCACATCACTTGGCGTAGATTTCACCCCGTCAATGTCATGGGATGCTCATATAAACAAGGTCTGCATCAAGCTCTCTAAATTCATAGGTATCGTCTCTCGCCATAAATATATCTTACCTACAAAGACAAAACTTGACCTTTACTATGCATTTTTTTTTCATACTTAGGGTACTGCTATTTGGTATGGGGAAATACTACAGTGTCCAATTTGCAAAAGCTTTTTCTTCAACAGAAGAAAATGCTACGAGTCATTACAAATTCCTGCTATGACGCCCCAACTCGCCCCATTCGAACAAAATACAAAATAATTCCAGTTCCTAGGTTGTTTGAGTACATATTTGCCTGTTTTTATAAAAAACAGACTGCAAGAGATGACCCCTTTTTGTCCCGTATTGTGCAGCTGGTACCACACAACACACCGTATACCACTAGAAACGCTGAAACGTTTTCGGTACCCAGATGTAGAACAAACTATGGTTTTGCTATGCTGAAATATATACTACCAAGATGTTTGAACTCTTCGCTTTATAACAATATAAACACAATGTCTTTTCGTGCACTTCGTGAAACTTTTATTGATTAGGTTGTATTAGTATTGAAATACATATGTCGACCGTTTTTTCTTTCCTTGTCATTGTTTAATATATCTAACCCCCTACCTGCATTGTAGCACAATCTGTTTTGTTTGAGATGTGAATTGTTATTTGTATGCCGCAAGAACTGCCGCTGCTGTCATCGTCGACTTTTTCAGGTGACCAAGCCCGTCAAGCGATTGTTGTGAACCGTTTTTATTTCGTCACCCACGCTTTCTGTGATGGCAAAAAGCGAAATAAACAAAGTGAAAGTGAAAGCTGATATATACATTAATGTATACTTTCGTTCTACAACTGAAAAGAAAAAGTAACATTCCCAACAGCACGCGATCAGCTTAATGAGAAAACCAAATATCTGGCATATATGATTCACATACCGAAATAATTAGAAACGCCGAGACTATGACTCAACATCACCAGCACGAACTAGCGCACGTGCTAGCTGTAAAAATACTGTTCTTTGAACGATAACTGTGCTTTGGCGCCAAAAGCAACAGCCGCGCAGGAATCCCGGCTCACTCGCCGTATCTTTTAAACCCAGGAATTTGACATGTCTAAAACGCATGCAGGAAGTCGAGCCATCATACCAGGCACCTGACCAAAAAACCACGACAGAACATATGCGTGCCAGGAGAAATAAATAAGTCTAGCATTGACCGCGGGAAGTAATTCCAGAATTGGCGCCTAAATGCCACTTCGCGCCAAGATGAACCCCGCCGAGCTATGCCAAGCGTCGTGCGGCTCGAGGATGTCACGTTCGCACCAGTTTTGCAATATAATATATACATACTTTGGGAAACGTTGGAAAAAGCAGCACTTGCAGGGCTGGTGCGGCCAGATGGCCAAGAACCACTCAACTCGCACTACGTAGACAAACGCCCGAAGGACTGCACATGCATACGCACATACGCATGCAAAAGCGCAGCCATGTGCTCAAGCGCAACGCCGCTCATCCAAACGTTTGAAACTATCGCTGTTTTTAATAATCAATTACTGTCGTGAATATAAATTTAACTTAATAAATAACATGCGTTTAGTTACCAATAAATCAAAATAATTGTGATAATTTTATTTTTTTAGTTATTGAAACTAATGAAGCTTTAAATATTAAGGTTTAGCCGAACTCTTACATGTGTCAGTGACTATGGGGCTTTTGCGTTTGCTTCGTTTTTTCTTTAGAGTATTGGTCCCGTATGGTCCCGTGCATCACCTTTTTGGGACTAATAAAGCGGTTTTTTTACTGGCATATTTTACTCTCAATGTTCATCCCAGAGAGATTTCCCTAGAACATTGCTGGGCCCTAACTTGGTTTTCTTTGTCAATTTATGTCCCACTAAGACTTCTGAAAAATATTCCTTGTCTGTCACCACGGAACCTGGACATTTCATCCTTTTTGGGAGTTCCTGAGGAGGTACGTTGTTTGCTGGGAAGTTTTCAGAAAGAAAAAATAAAATTTAAACAATATCATTTTCAGTCGACAGAAAGGGCGAAGCAGAAGAGCTCACATCCGAGATTGAATTGCATTCAATCTTCAGTTGTGACACCAAAATTCCCCGAAATTGGACAAATTTTTCTCAGAAATAAAAATGTCTACGGTGAAATTTTAGTACGTCATGTTTGAAAGAGCGATTGCAGAGAGGATATAGCCGTTAGTCAGTATAGTCGGCGGAGCGGCGGCAAAGTACTGTATTGTATTGTATTGGGTTTTATGGCGTATAAGCAACTTAGGCTGTCATGCACCAAACACAAGGTATAATTTATTTCAAAAATTGGGTGTCCACAGCGAAAGTCCTTGTCCGGACAAGGACTCCGAGGAGCCCATCAAATCGAATGCAGACCTCGGCCTTCTTCTCAGGAGCTTCTTCTTCGTTCGTCCTCTCAATCGAATGAGCCGTTTATCCAATACATTCGCTAAACACGTTGCTCGTGCATGAAGCCACTGTAGCCAAAATCAAACAAGACTTTCGAGCTGGGCCGTATCTTTCATTTTTTTGCACTGGCAGCAGATGCTCCCCACACTAGCCGGTTCCTTCTTATATAATTATTTGGAAAACGTTTAGAAACGTTTGGGAAGGCTTAAAACATTGTTACAACTTTTACAGGAAACTTATCCAAGCTGTCTAGTAATGTTTTCAATTCATTTTTTTTATTTCCTTTAAGACACCCATTTTGGGGGTAATACACAATGGTTATTGGGTTTAACATAAGGGTGTATTACATTTTTCTTCATGATGACCGGTGCAACATGACTTTATCTAGAAAGTTTGATGGGCAGGTGATGGTTGTGATTTGATGAAGAAGGTCGTTCCAGAAAAATGACTTAGAAAAAGTATGTACCGTATACACTCGTACAAGGGCCGCATTTTTTCCTTTGATTTTGGTGGGGTGTGGCCCTTCCACGGAAGTGAAGTGTGATTTTTTTTTTCAATTTTAGATCTACGTATGGAAAAACCTGTTTAATTGTGCTATATATACATAACAATGGGATATCTGGCGTCTAGCTGCGGATATCCTCGCTAGATGTCTTCATCGGTATCGCTGCTCGGGCTCGGCTCGTCGCTGCTGCTCGGGTCATCCGCACGTTCATGTATCCAATTGTCCTCAGTGCCTTCAAAGGCATTGGAAATCCCGATGACCTTAAAACTCTTTACAATGTCAGTGGAGACCGCACACCACGCGTTTAAAATACAAGAGCAGACCAGCTGAAGTGACGCCCTCCTCAGTCGTCCGGTCGGCGTTTTCTCGTGGTGGCCTGCTGCCACCCATTCAGAGTACTGGCGTCTGAATTCTTCCTTAACGGGCTATTAATAGACACATCTAATGGTTGCAGCATGCTTGCTAAACGGCCGGGGATGACCACCAGATACGTACGAGCTTCTGCAAAACGAGCCTTCACGCGCTCTGTGAGGTGGCCACGAAAGCTGTCCAATACGAGCAGGGCCTTGCGTCGCAGCAGGCGTTCCGGTCGGTTAGCCCACGCCGTTTTCACCCAGTCCACCACTAGTTCATCGCACATCCAGCACTTTCTTGCACTCCGACGATGATTTCATTCGGGAAGCTCTCCTTGGGTAGCGTCTTTCGCTTAAACACTACGCAAGGGGGGAGCTTCCTTCCGTCTGCTGTGACAAATAGCATTACAGTGCAATGCTGACGCTCGGCACCGGTCGTGCGCACAAGGACGCTCTTCGCGCCGGTTTGGCTGACCGTCGTATTCTCATGAGCATCGAGCCAAACAGGCGTTTGTTCTGCGTTTCCTATCTGGTGTAGGTTGTACTCGTGCTCCGCTCGCAGCGCGTTAAAGCGGTGAAAGTTGATCACTTTGTCATCGTACTCGCGTGGAAGTGTGGCTGAGCGTTGTCCGGCGGTGGATGCTGAGTTGTTGCCGCTTCATAACTCTCCGAAGCCATCCCTCGCTTGCCTTGAAACCCGTAGGTGAAATGTTCAAAGGGCGTGCGATTGCAAAGGCCTTGACGCGGAGCATCTCACAGCGCGTAGCTGTTTTTCCTGATGTCCGTGACGTATTTCATGAGCTCCTTCTCGAATTTTGCACATTTGCATTGCTTGCCGCGGAATGCTTTCTTTCGTTTGCTTGCTGCGGCGAGCTGTTTCTTTTGGTCGCACGAGCGACGCACGCACTTGTCGTCGAAGTGGAAATTCCGGCCGCTGCACGTTTTTCATATTGTTCGGCGTATGCGACAACTTGAAGTTTGAACACAGTATCGTACGCGGTGAAGCGTTTTTTTTTTTCATCGTAAGCGGTTGTGATATAGGCGGTCGTCAAAATGAACGGCGGCACAAACGATAAATGGAGCCGGCGAGAAAAGCGACAAGAACTCCCAGATAGTGCCGCGCGCCCGAAGCTCACAGATAGCGCCGCGTGATGAAACCACAGGACAGCTATTTCCACCCGGTGGCTACCACGAAATTCGTCGTACGCGAGACGCGACGACGCTGCCGTGTGCTGGCGGGATTTTTTTTTTCAAAATTTGGACTGCTAAGTTGAGGGGGAGGGAGCGGCCTTTACACGAGCGCGGCCCTTAGTCGAGTGTATACGAAAGCTTCTTTCGTCTTGGGTGATGTAAAGTTGACAATGATAGGGCCTTGATGGTTTGGGGTGTGACGGCCGAGCCGGTGGACGCGCTCTACCAAGGTTGTTTCCAGGTGTTCTAGCAGTGAGCAGTGATAATATTTTTCAGATTCGGTATATGTTTCAAAGTCAGAAGAATCAGGAAGATCATAAAAAATTACATTGTTCTTACGTGAGCGGTTTTCAGCTTCATCAAGGCGGAGCTGTAGCCTGTAGGTCGTGAGAGCTAGCTGTCTGGTCAGCTGTAGTCGGAACTGTTTCAACGTAGGACTGAATTTTGGACAGCGCCTGGAAATGTTCTTCGAGTTCAGTGAGGCAAGTATAGAAATCGGATATGTTCTCTCGATGAAAACCACCCGTCCGCCGATATCTTGAAGCTCAAACGTTAGTGTTGCGTGGTGAGCAGACAGCTTTTTCAATGCGGCCAGAGCGACATCCAATTTGTCAGGACCTGGGTTAGTTTCAATGTCTCCAGCAAGCATTAACAAAGACCGTAAACTTTGACAGCATTCGACACAAATAGCAGTGAAGCAGTGAGGGCTCGCCAGCTGTATCAGGAAATAATTACTGGATTTTTAACAAATACTGACCGGTTAGCTGTATTCGTTAACACTGCCGTGGCACAGCTGCCGAGCCCACAGATCGCGGGAAGTGATTGCCGATCCTTTCTAGGCGGCTCGACGAGTGACGTTGCTGCCGATGCCGCTGTGCAGACAAAGCC
The DNA here is from genome assembly GCF_052857255.1 of Amblyomma americanum. Taxonomy (NCBI): domain Eukaryota; kingdom Metazoa; phylum Arthropoda; class Arachnida; order Ixodida; family Ixodidae; genus Amblyomma; species Amblyomma americanum. Next base: position 119,078,618 of record NC_135499.1, read on the forward strand.
AAGGATCCAGTGGTTCAAGTGCGCTAAACGGGCAGAGTCGGTGATGGTGCTGATGAAGGGGCGTTTGTTTTCGACGGTACTCCGAGAAAACTCGAAAGGCGACCGGGAAGTGTCCATAGTCCAGGAGGCGTCGAAGAACACGGGCAGCAGAAGGCAAGCGAAGGAATGAAAGGACACCTGCCTGATGGACAGAGCCTGATTCAATAACTGCGCCGTGGCACAGCTTCGATGTTGGTAACCACTACTCAGTAAAAAAAATGTTAAACTTCTATATGGTATGCTGAATATTTATTGACTGATATGCTATCCCAACATTTCAACGCTGCAGTACAAAGCTCTTTTTTCCTTCAGAGTGGACTGCACACAGTTATATATTTCACATTGAAGCTACGAAGGTCAAATATGTCATAAGAAAACAGCCGAATTCCGCTAACGTAGATCGACAAATCGTTAAGTAGGAAAACTTCCGATCAACTGTTTCATTTTGCAGGTACCATGACCACTTTGTACATAATCCCTTCAACAGCCTGCACACTGCTAAAAAGAAAGAAAATTAGGGGGTACACATGAGCTCCGCCTTAAGGATATCACGCAAAAGCGTGAACGGTTTAATGCCTATTGACGCGTGGACCGGTCTTCCTTAATTTTGCATTCTAGGTTCCTGGAAATCCTCATGCCACCCCTGGCACAGTGGAGCAGCAATTAAGGGAAGCGCCCCTGTCATGAACTGGCAGGTGCTGCAAGCTGTGGCGCTTGCGAGGCCCAGGTTGCTATTCGCAAGCAACCTCTTGCGACTAATGATTTACTGCCACCTGTCACAGCACTTAGTTTGCCGACAATCCGGTGGGCAGGTTCTGATGACGCCACAAGATCACAGGAACCACATAGCCCACCTAGGTTATTTCTCAAAGATTTTTCACTCTGAACAGCCACGACGACGTTGGATTCTACCTAGAATGAGAGATTTAGTGCAATCGCGTTAGAAATAATTGGAGGGCACACTAATCTCCTCCTTAATACTGTGGCGCACTTTTGCAATCAGTTTATTCAAATATATGCAGATTATTCGTTCTCTACATTTATCCATCATTCAGAGTCCTCATAGCACTCATGGAACAGTGGTACAAAGTTTAGGCGATGGGCCACTGCCCTGAGATGGAAACACGCTTCCACCGCTGGGCCTTGTGTCCCCAAGGTTGCTTTTCCCCTGCGACAAATCATTAATTTAGCTAACACCTGCCAAAGCGCGCCGTTTACTCTCTATCCATCGGTAGGTTGTGATGATGCTGCAAGTTTACGTGAGCTATAGTTGACCGACCTTTATAGCTAATTTGCTTCTCTGGGTATTTTTTATGGATTTTTCGATTACATTCAACGAAGCTGATGCCGACGACGACCCCGACACCGTGTTTTTCAGGCCACAAGTTCCTTAAAGACCTCGCAATTAATGCACATGACACTTGCTTGTTTGCAGGGAGTACCAAAACTAAGTTGATGAATTAAAATAAAATCATCCAATTGATCACAAAGAAGAATCTCAGTTTTGAGCCGCTACACCGAAACACAATGCGCGATGACAGGTTCAATCAGAGGCCCCAGCATTAGAGCATACCAAACGCGCAACAAGGCACACGTGATGGCTGGAAGGGTCCTGTTCCGTGGAGATAGTGCGAAATCGTTTTCTGTGTCCTCTGAAAGCGGCTGCGTTTACGTCTTTTATAAGTAGAACTGTATTACCGTCCTTCTCGACCGCTTCCTGTGTTAAATAAACGTTTGCCAAAATCTATCAATGAACTGAATTAGTGAACAATCGTTCGATTGTTCCGTGCATGCAGCACTTTTCAGCAGCGGTATCCGCAAATGTGGAGGCAATATAATTGTTCTCAAATGTGAAAAAATATAAAGTAATTTTTAACATTCCAATTACAGCAGCTCTTCGGGCGACAATTTTTGCAATAAATAATTTTCCATCGGCCAGGCTTAACTGGCGCCTGGTATTTGACAATGCATTACGTTCTGTGTCTGCATTAAAAACCTTACATACGGCCGTTGGGCCTGTACCTTCAAACTCGTTATAGCCTATTAGGCACCATTAAGCCTGCCTGTGCCGATTGTTTAAAGCAGTCAATCATCATTATTGTGAAGAAGCCAGCAAACAGGCTTTATGTGAGCTTCAGTTCATCTGCGAGGGTTACAGCCTCCATAAAAACCTTCACGCTCCACTTTGCTGCATCATGCGAATGGCAACGGCCGTCGCCTTCAAAGGAATGCTGCAAGTCACTGCCCCTTTGTCTTCTCTCAAACTACATTATAACGCTAAAAATTTCTTCAATATTTTGAACCGCTCATATCTCAATGTCAGACTAAAAAGCACATTGCTTGAGGGGCGTGACAGAAAAGAAGACAAAGCATTGCAATACTTACATATTTGAATTTATAAGTAAGGTTACTGACTTCATTGCCTTCAGAAGTTGTGGGCAACAAGAACAGCGCAAGGCAAATTTTTGAGAAAGTTGGAAACATAAAGCGCCAAATAAAATTTTATGGAAAGATAGACCGAGGATTTATTTTTCTTCACCACAAAATATAAATTCATCTTACTGTGAGTTTTCAGAAAGAAAAAAATAAAACTTAAACAAGCATATTTTTTTCGGTCGACAGAAAGCACGAAGGAGAAAAGCTCACATCCGAGGTTGAGCTTCATTGAATTTTTAGTTGTGATATCAAAACTCCCCAAATTTTTCACAACTAAATGTATCCACGGTGATATTTTAATACTGCATATTTGAAAGAACTATTGCAGAGAGGATATAGCCGCCAGTCAGTATAGTTGGTGGAACGGCGGCAAAGTGTTCAGCAAGTATATTTATCATGACAATCGAACGGGCCGTTTGTCCAATTCTTTCGATAAACACGTTGCTCGTGCATAAGGCCATTGTAGCCAAAATCAAGCAATACTTTCCAGCTTGGCCATATCTTTCACTTTTTGCACTGCCTGCAGATGGTCTCCACACTGACCGGTTTCTTTTTATTATATAAATATTGAAAAAATATTGAAAAGCGTTTGGGAAAACTTAAAGCTTTGTTACAACATTAACAGGAAACTTATTGAAGCTGTCTAGTAATGTTTTCTTTTCATTTCATTTGTATTTCATTTAGGACACCTATTTTAGGGGTTTTACTCATGGGTTAGGTTTACCATAAGGCTGTATCACATTTTTCTTCATGATGACAGATGCAACGTGACTTGATCTAGAAAAGGTGATGCGATTTCATAGGGAAGGTCATTCCAGAAAAAGGACTTAAAGAAAGTATGTATCTGTTTACCTAGTCTTTTTATCCGCGGCTGATGACAGCCTGTCAAGTGCTAACTCTGCTTGCTTCTACTTAATGTAGTTTGTTACGAGTTCAATGAGCTTTTCTGACATATTTTTATCTCAAGAATAACACTGCGGTATACAAATGCCAAGGAGCACATCCTCTTTGGAAATGTGCAAAAAGCTTATCAATTGCAAATACAGCAGTCTAGAAACATCTTGAGGTGGCCTGGTCTTACTTGCTCCAACTCTGCTGACAGCAGTTGCAGGTGAGCTGGGAAAGCGATGGATGTTTTAGCCAGCTCAACAAGGTACTCCAGCATGCGCTCAATGACTCTGAACGGGGTTGTCTCGCCCAATCAAAATGGCCAGCAACATTTCTTATGTAGCCCTCATTTGCTGCATACCTAACGAAAATGTCTTGCATCACCAAAATGGCCATACTTTGATAAATGTCAAGACAGCAGCTGTGAACAGGCCAGGCTGAATTGCTTGAGGACACTGTTGATAAAAAGAAGGAATTCCTGTACTTATCTGCACTGCATCACAACAAAATGTTTAAACACTTTAAGCAGGTTCAGCTTTCAAACCCATGCCTGTACTCCAGCGTGGACGTACGTGTAAGAGTGAGTCAGAGTCAAATGCCAGAACCAGTTGAACGCAGGCGCTCCAGCTTTCTCCGTACTCTGGGCTAGGTTCTAAATTAAAACAAATTTACTTGATTCCTCCCCCCTTTTTTTCAAATAAAATGTTTTTTTTCTAAAGTTAGTGCGTACCAGGCAATTTTAACACGTCCACGAAACAGCATTTTGTCTGAGGATCCACAGCTCGGCAACTTGCAATCCAAAATTAGGAATTGAATTTTTGATTGCCGATTGTAAGGCACAACCACCATTAGCTGTCATTTCGCTTCGTTCCTTCACCCCGCAGCACTGGCCCGGGAGTGCGCTAAGTCATCAGCAACGAACCTAGGTAACAAACTCTCTGGTAGGTAGGTAACAAACTCACCAAAGGTATCAAACTCACAAACTCACCCAACTCACCAGCACATGTCCCTCGGCTGTTTTTGGAGGCGAACCTTCGTTATCATTACCAGGGTACATGGGCGTCGTTCCGAACCCGTTTATCAGGTCTGTTGCCACACCCCTCCATACGGGGAAGTTCCCGCGGAACTGTGGGAACGTAGAAAAGAAGCGATACAAAAGCAACATAAGCAGGCAAAGCAAAGCACCATATATTTCATACCCCATACTCATATCTTCATCATCGTACTTATGCACAACATCGGCGATGTACCCGACAACCTTTGGGCGCTCGAAAGTTGATCCGGCAAAGGCTCTTGCCAAGAAGACCATATACTTGTTTCGATTCATCATCGATGCAGTTATCCGAAGTTGAAGGGCAGCCATTGTGCGATGAATTATCAACGCTCACTCCGAGATCTGCTAACACTGCAGACGACTCCATAGCGCACGCAAAACGACAAAGCAGGGTACTGCGCTGATATTTCAGACACGGTTGAAAACAACCGAATTCAAATTGTGAGCTCCGGAAGTGACAAAACGGCAGCCCTTGAGTTCTGGGGAAATCCGACTCAGGCCGGCGGATCAAGGAAAGCGCTCCACTGCGGCTTACGGGTCTCTGAAACGATTAGTGGAATCCACGAATCCGCTCAATACATACCAGTGGAACTTCCATTCGTCGCCATCGACCGAGAAAAGCTGATCCGGATCGACCAGTGCAACTCGCCATAAGTGCCGCTTCAAGGTAACCCTCTGCTTTTATTTTTATTTTTTGAGTGTTGTGCTGAAAAAAGAATTTTGGCTACCAGTGTTGATTGTGCACTTTGGAATATATCTGTTTCTCAGATCACTAATTTTGCTCTTGAAGACTGACCAGTTTTCGTCAATTTGGTGCTGATGACAGTGTTGAAAGTGGGGAAGAGAGAATTTAGCTATATTTTTATTGTTACGTAGTCAGCCTTATCTTTATTCTTTAGTGATATTGTCACCGAGAAACGGTTGACGTACACAGGGCTGGTTTACTTGACTTACTTATACTTGCAGACGTTGTTGGGACGCGCAAAGCAGCAGGCAGCTCGATAGATGAAGAAGACAAAAATCAAGCCCCGAGATGGCTAAGGGCTTGCCAACTGCCAGGTTATACAGTTTAGCCGCGATACGGCGCCACTAGAGGAGTTAGTAATGGGGCATTACTCGCTCTCTCTAAAAGACACCGACTCGGTGCGGCAGCAGTGGGAGGCAGGACAATAAGGGTAGTCTCATGTGTCTGGCGTGTAGCGTAGACACTCGCGAGGGGCTAGCGGGCGTGGTACGGCTTCATCCGGCCGACGTGGGCAACTTCGGAGGTCGGCCGTCTAGAAGAGCGAACTGTTCTCTGGGAAGAACTTCGTAGGTGACTTCACTGAGCTGGCGGAGCACCTCGTAGGGGCCAAAGTATCGGCGCAGAAGCTTCTCAGAGTGCCCTCGCATGCGGATTCGGCTCCACACCCAGTCTTCAGAAGAACCGACAACTGGGCGAGTTGGTGCACCATGGACGCGGTAAAAACAGCGCAGCGACGACGGACACGTACCAAGAAAGAAGGCGGACAAGCGTTGTTTACCGCGTACACCCAGACCTGTTCGCCAGGATGGCAACGCACATTTCGGTGGCGGAGATTATAGCGCCGAGCTTCGTGAACGTGCTGGTGCCGGATGCGCTCTCTAGCTAGTTGGCGGGCGGCCTCAGCGTAACGGACGAATTGGGCAGCACCCTCAACACAGGAGAAATTGGTAGCTGGAAGCAGCACTGCATCCAGCATGATTGTGGCATCACAAATATTTTCTGAACGAAATGAAGTGAAGAGTGTTGTTTGCAGGACCGCAGTATTATAGACAAATGTCGCAGCATTATAGGTAAATGTGACGTGAGGAAGTATGGCGTTCAAGTTCCGGTGGCCCGCGTCGATATACATAGAAATCATGTCAGCGATCGTTTTGTTGAGCCGTTTGGTGAGTTCGTTCGTTTGAGGGTGGTAAGCGGTTGTCTTGCGGTGAATGGCTCCGCTCAGGCGCATAACCTGCTCAGTAAAGGGCGAGGTGAACGCTGTTCCTCTGTCAGTTAAAACGATGGTGGGTGCACCTTGACGAAGCACAATGTTTTGAATGAAAAAGTTTGCAATTTCTTCAGCGGTACCACGGGGAAGAGGTTTAGTGTCAGATTATCCGCTGGGGTAGGCGATGGCGACCACAAAATAGCGGTTATCCAGTCAGGACTCTGGAAATTGGCCAAGTAAGTCTATGCCGACTTGATGGAAGGGGACCTGAGGCGGATCAATAGGCTGCAGTAGTGCAGCTGGCTTACTCGGCGGCGTATTGCTACGTTGGCACTCGCGGCAAGATCTGACGTAACACTGGACAAATTCAGCAACCCTGGGCCTGTAGTACTTTTGGCGTATCCGCGCCAAAGAGCAGGAAAATCCCCGGGTGACCAAAAATGGGCCATCATGGCACGCCCGCAAGACTTCGTCGCGCAAGACCGCAGGTACGACGAGAAGATAGACAGCTTCCATCGGGTTGTAGTTTTTCTTATCCAGAACATCATCACGCAAACAGAATGACGACAGTCCACGTGAGAAGATTCGCAGGGACGACTCAGCGCTTCCTTCAATATACTCATTGAGGGGCCGTAGTGCACTGTCGTCTCTTTGGTGTTGAATGAGAATGGGCGTGGAGATGGCGCCAAGAAAAACTGAATCGTCGTCGGGGTCAGCACGGGGGTCCTCGATAGGAGCACGAGACAAACAGTTGGCATCACTGTGCTTGCTGACAGACTTATAGACGATGGTGACATCGAATTCCTGAAGTCGAAAGCTCCAGCGTGTAAGCCGTCCCGAGGGATCTTTGAGGTTCGCCAGCCAACACAGCGAGTGGTGGTCACTGGCGACTCTGAAAGGGCGGCCAAGTAAGTACGGACAAAATTTGGTCTTTCTATTCATTTTTTGGCGAAATTTGGCGAACTATTCATTTGGAATAGTTCGCCTGAGATCGTGATAAGGTGCGGCTCGCGTATGCGATTACGCGTTCGGGACCTTACTGCCACTGTTGCTGGCGTCTGTGTGCAGTTCAGTGTCGGCTGACTCGGCGAAGTGTCCAAGGATGGGCGTACTTTGGAGACCAGTTCGGAGGTCCTCAAAGGCCTGCTGTTGCTCCAGGTCCAGAAGGACGGTTCTGCACAAAACGCCGATAATAGGCGCAGGGACCCAGAAAGCGGCGCACACTTCGCTTATCGGGGGCACAGGAAAAGCAGCCACGGCGGCTGTCTTATCGGGGCGGTAGCTAACCCCTTTAGCATCTAGGTGGCGGTTAAACTAATGATTGGTCTAGCTACCTGGATCGTACAAATTTTAAAGGTGGCAGCATCCCAGGGCAGTGGTGCTCCACTTAACCGCTGCAGTCCTGCGTCAGGATTGGCATGAGGTCTCCTAGGAATCTATGAATGTTATATGTCCAGCACATTCTGGCAAAAGTTTTGAAAATTAGAAACTTGTAAGATACTTGTCTGGAAATTATAAAGGCAGTGGTCTATTCTTCTGATATGTAGTAAAATAATTTCTTAAAGTGTTTCCATCGATCGCATCGAAAATTTAAGACTACCCTAGAAAACCATACAGGAACACGTTTGACGATAGGAAAATCGTTAAAAAACTTCAAAACTGCGGTCAGGTGATACGTGCATACATTAATTGCTATAATTATATCTTAATAATATAAATATTAGCGTTCATAAAAGGTTTCTCTCTCGAAAATGCTTTTATCCATAATTTCTGGGCACGTGTAGAGAAAGGCCAATTATATATTTTTAGGCATTAACTCATTACCAATCGGTTCACACTCTTAAGTTGGAGCCTGGGTCCCGTTAGGGCGAAGACTGCATTCACGAAGTTTGCGCGCAGATCGGATGTGGTGCGGCGGCGGTTACATATAGCCATGCAGACGTTGAATCGCTAGCTGCGTGGCATGGGGTTACAGCACGTAGCAGTGCACGGCGACGGCACTCACAAACTAAGAGATGGGCTTACGCCTTCTTATATGTAAGCAGTCTTAATATCTATGCCGGCTTTTTTGTTAATTTATTTATTTATAGTTTGGCTCGGTTTCAGCCACGGCGGCGACGCGGCTCCGTCCGCGAATGGGTGCTTAAGAGCTGCGCTCGCTCTGAAACTGCATCTACAATTCGTTCGCCTTGGAGAGACCCGAAGAGGTCGGCTGCTGCTTCAAGGGCTACGAACTAAGGCTCATAGTCACTTCTCTGCAGCCCTTCGCAGCCTAAGCACAGTGGATTTGACAGTCACGGGACGCAGATCTCAGCAGAACGAGCCGTGGTTTTAAGATGGCATTCACTGCCGCCTCGACATTCCAGGCTAACGCACAAAATGTTCGCTGCATCGCGCGGAAGAACAAACCCTGGATCTTGAACATCTGCACAGCGTCTAAAATGACCACATACATGTTTACAATTATGGTTCTGTGAGGAGGAATCAACAGTCCAGCTGCATTTGTAGTGCCTGGCCTTCGTCTCTCTTGGGCTGGGAACCTGCGAAACGTAGTGCCCTCTGCTTCGGATGAATTACTAACCATTGCGACGCCACTTAAACGTCTGTATTTCTGCACAGCACAGAGAGTTCTTATTTGGCCTGAATCAAAGTCTACACTACAGCGCCTGACAAAACGGACTCCCGATAATAAGTTCCGCCTTTATGGTCTCACTTGTCAGAAGAAGCTCTAGTTGATAGGGTATACAATTTGCTTCCAGTGGCTACCATCTCACGTTCAAGCCACTGTCAACACGGTGGAAGACCTTCTTGCCCAGCGAGCCAGGCCATATCCATCTTCTGTGGCTGCGCCTAAGGATGAGATTTTCACTAGGCATTTAGTGGTGGAACACTTTTCTCCACTTCGGCTGCCGTTTCACCTCTTTTGTGTTATGCAAGGCTTGTCGCCCGACAGAGGCACTCTGTTATATCGACTGCGTTCGAAACATAGAACGTTTCGCTAATGTTTATAGTCGTTAGAGGTGTTTTTTTACGCAATGCCTTCCTACAGTTGTGGAGGTGAGAAAGTTTGCTAACTTTTGTACCTCTTGCGTATGCGTAGACCCCCGTAATGTAGTCGTGTTCCTGAAATTTAAACCTCGTACTGTAGAATAAGTTATTTTGCCACTCTATCTAAAACAATACAGTGGTGAGAAACGTACCGTACGAGACCGGTGGTGGCATTACTGCTGTATAAATCTCAAGCACAGAAAACAGTTGAACCTGCAATCCAGTGAAATTTCCGTCATCTAGGTTGCAGCATTACAAATAATTGCCAAAACAAGGGTACCGGCTTAGTTAAACATTCGGTCGGAGCGAGAGAATGGGCCGCATTCACGCTCGCGCTTCCTAAGGTGTCGTTCAAGAACGGCTGTGTCAGCACGAACCTCGTTCGAGACTGCAGTTCCGGAAGTTTACGGTTCGCCCAGTACGCGTTCTCGCTATCATCGCTCTCGATACTGCGAGGTGTTCGTCTCCCGTGGTTCCTCGGTCCGGCTACGCCGCCGATCGGCTTCTCTTCTCGGCGGCGAGCAGAACTGAGCGAAGCGACCGCGGCGATTTTTGTCCGCATGACCCGTAAAAATAAGGCACATCAGCGGCTGCGCCATTCGGCCGCGCTCGATTTTCGGACGGTTATTTCGTATCACCTGCAATCCGCAAATGTATTCCTCAATTTGGTTCCTTTACCCGAGCACCTATCCTCCGAGCGGTTGCTGCTCTAACTGGAGGGAAACACAACGGACTAGACCGCCTCACATGGCCGATGGACTTCGCAGGCCGATAGAGATCGGTGGATGGCATTGCGCAGCGCAATTGTGATTCAAATCTATTTCTCTGTCCGCAACAGCGTCCCTTCATTTTTTTCCTCTTCTTTTCATCGCTCTTCCTCGGTCGCCAATAATGTTTTTTCTTTTCTATATCATTTCTCTCCTGGCCACCTTCTTTTAATCTCTTCTTTGCATGTCTCTGTCGAGTGCAGCATCCGCCTTTGCCGCCCCTCCCCGCTTCCCGTTTTCCCCCACTGCCGCACTCAAATTTGTTATTTCAGCTTTCTCTCCTGGCCACTTCAATCGGTGACTATTTAGAAGCTTCATCCACGTGGCGGCTCGGGATCCACCACGTATAGCGGCTCTTGCAGTAATCTGCAAATTGTTTGGATATATGCTATAATTACAGTTCTAAATCCCATCCTCTCTCCTGCTTGCGAAACATAAAGTACTGGTGACCATTAAAAATGGCTAGCTTATTCGAGCAGTAGTGTAATTTGTATGTCGTATGGGTGAGTTATCTCCTAAGCAATATCATATGCGCAACAGGCGCAACCACTATTACAGCAAAGATGTGACCAGTATGCACTGCACAGGTTTAAGGTGGTACCGCCAACAGGAAGCGGCGAAGCTTGCCTGTGTTGCTGCTGACTGACATCAGGGATAGTGTCTGGACCGCAGAAAAAGAGACCTGGATTTTGTGGGCAGTAATACTGTTATTTCCAACCGCAGATATTATGGAGAAGATAGAGGACAAAATCAAATGGACAGCGTATTACATTGTCTTCATTCTTTTCCAGAAGTAACGAGGTGTCTAGACTGGTGATGTCAGTTCTCTCCGGCCAGTCAACGATTGAGATCGCTCCGATCATGTGACATCACTACATTACAGCCAGTCATTTAGGAAAACTTATGACTACTCATCTTCTTCAAAAATGAGGATTTTTATGCCATCGCATTAAAAGCCCTGCGATAGCGTTGACATGAACCCTCACTGACTGCTGGCCCAGGGCTAGCCACATTCATCCGAGCGTGGTGGAAAAAGCAGAAGCTGCTGACGGAGAAGTGGAGGGAGAGTAATAATGCCGTTGTTACACAGGCAGAGTTAACCGCGGTTAACGTAACCATGGTTATGCGTAACTACGGTTGACGTTTGTTACACTGCATATGAAACCACGGTTACGCCGCTAACCGCGGTTGCGGCGAACCGAGCTTCGCAACCTCAGTTAGCTCGCTAACCGAGAAGATGACGGCGTCCGTGGAGGGAGTGTGCGAGTCGGCAGCGTCGGCGTCCGCGTGCGATAAACGCATGAGCTGGTCACCCCCAACAACAGAGAGCCTAATCAGGCTATTGGAAAGTAATTTGCGCCACCTGCGAGGGACGGCACACAACGCCATGGTGTACGCGGCGATTACGGCCGAATTGAACGCCGGACTTCCGTCATGCGTGCAGCCCTTCACCGTGAAGCAGGTTCGCTTGAAGGTGGATGACCTGAACAAAAAGTACCCGTAGGTACAAGAGTATATCTTGTGGCCCATCTAACACGTTTTGCTGGTTGCTGTTTAATTTACGCGGAGCTAACTGGCAACAGGAGCAAATTTTTCAAGCGGCCAAACTTTGACGGTCGCCCTAGTGCTGGCTCTTTTGTTGTGTTGCATGAGTCTGAATATTTACCTCAGTTACCGCGTTCGTCCTGTCTTTGACCTGGGTGAAGCAACGCATTGTGCAAGGCAGCGTTGAAGCAACGCATGGTGCAAGGCCGTGTTTAAAAATATTAACAATAGTAAACAATTACGCCAAACTGGTCCCTGCCGGTTCCGCTGGGATAACGCTCTCGGCGCAGGTTAACTAGCGCTGCATTGCATGCGGTCAAAGCGATTGGAATGTAAAATCGGGGTTGAATGTCTCGAAAAAACAAATGTACTATGAGGGAAGGTGCAGTGAAGAGCTCCGGATTAATATAGACCACTTTGAGTTTTCCAGCGTGCACCGAATCGCACAGCACACGGGCGCATTCTGCGTTCCGCTTTCATCGAAACGCGGCCTCTGGGGCCGGGATCAAGCTCGGGTACTCCGCTCATTAGCCGAGTGCCATAGCCACTCAACCAATGCATTAAGATGTAATGCTAGGTGTTACTGCCAATATGAACGTTTAAGACATAGTGTCATGTTTTGCTTCCGTTTCTACCTATTTGTTTGCCTGATGCTCAGCAAGTATGCTTTCACATTTTTGTTAACATAGCACCAATCGGTTCTAAAGGAGGTTGTCTCTACAGTGAGTTTTCTTTTTTTCTTAGGAAACTCAGGCGACAAGGTAAGACAATTGGCTCAAAAGATATAGAGTGGGAGCACTATTTGAGCCTGCACAAATTTTTGGGCGCCCTGGCGACCAACGACGACCAGTTGGTTGAGAAAAGTTTCCAGGTATTCAGCATTTATGACCTAATTTTGAGTGTATTTTGCTGCCCTAATTAAATAGGGCTGGAATATTTAGCACACAATGCCAGAAAGTATGCATTGCTTGACTTTTTTCTTTATAGTGATGGCTCGAATATTACTGAATAAGAATGCTGGCACCAAATACTTTGTGTGGTATTTGACTGCACATTTAATTGCTAATAACGTAATGGCTGATATGTGATGGAATGGTTTGGTTTATGGGTGTTTAACGTACCAAAGTGACTCAGGTTATGACGGATGGCATAACTGAGGGACCCTGGAAATTTCGACCACTTGGGGTTGTTTAACCTGCACCAACATCGCACAGTACACAGACCTCTAGAATTTCGCCTACATCGAAATTCAGCCACCACAGCTTGGATCGAACCGGCGTCTCCAGGTGAGAAGCCGAGAGCCATAACCACTGGGCCACCACGGCGGCTATGAGATGAAATAGACACTAAAATTAAGCACCAAGTGGCAGCCACCCTCGGTGCATTATATTGCTAGGCCATTGATATTTATCTTATTTAAAGTGCTTGCATGTGTCTGCATAAGCAAATGAGGCGTCATGATTGTGTTAAACCCTAATCCAAAGTTTTGATTGTGCAGGTTGAAGCAGCCACAGATTTTGCAGAAGGTTCCCAGCTGCTGGCCAGTTGGGATGGCCCCGTCGCTGCGGCCAGCACAGATGGTGGGGATGTGGGAGGCGGAAGCAGCAGCACCATCCCTCTTCCTTTAAATTCCACTAGTGCAACAGAGGCACGAGGCAATGTTGCAGTTGAAGACAGTGCCACCACCAACGAAAGGAGAAAGCGACCCGCTACTTCCATCATGCAGCAGCTGCTGGATTTGCATAAGCATGAGGCTAGCACTGCTGGAAAAGCAGCCAAAAATCCAGAAAGCTGATGAAAAAAGGCTTAGAATTACTGAAAGAGTCGAATGAATTGCAAGCTGCTATGCTAAAGCTCATGCAGCATCATTTTGCTGCAAAAGCAAATAAAGAGCAGTAATCAGCGACGAAAGCATCATTTCACCTTTATGACAAGGACTTCGAGCAGAGAAGTTGCCATTTTGGAGCATGCATTGATGCAAGTTGGTTTGCTACTTAGTTTTAATACGTAGAAGCAGCTCGAGTAGCAATACCCACAAAAGTCAAAAAGAAAGGAATGTAACAGTGCAGTAACACACAAGTGAGACTTAAAGCGTTACTTTTTCAGATGACAAGTGCTTATCAAATATGCCGACCAGTCACGTATCTTCATTTTTGGTTTGGTTTTAAGAGAGTCACCCGCCGCGGTGGCTCAGTGGTTAGGGCGCTCGGCTACTGATCCGGAGTTCCCGGGTTCGAACCCGACCGCGGCGGCTGCGTTTTTTTGGAGGAAAAACGTCAAGGCGCCCGTCTGCTGTGCGATGTCAGTGCACGTTAAAGATCCCCAGGTGGTCGAAATTATTCCGGAGCCCTCCACTACGGCACCTCTCACTTCCTTCTTTCACTCCCTCCTTTATCCCTTCCCTTACGGCGCGGTTCAGGTGTCCAAGGACATATGAGACAGATACTGCGCCATTTCCTTTCCCCAAAAACCAATTATTTTTATTTTAAGAGAGTCAAAATGCCAAAGCGACACAGGTTATGAGAGCTGCCGTAGTGGAGGGCTCCGGAATTTCTACTACCTGGGGTCGCTGAGCAAGAGCTCTTTCTGCTGAAGGCGCGGTCTTGAAAAGCGGCCGAAAGGCTTGCTCAGCATTCATTTAGTGCGGCATTAAAAAGCATCTTTTTTGCTCGTGATGTTTAGTTTGCAGGCTCTCATCTTGGGCATTTTGGCTGCTACTGGTTTGGGTTCCTTGGCTGACCGTGCTTGATAAGACCTGTAGGAACACTTCACAACCCTAACCAACTCTGACTTCAGTGCATGTGCACGTGCATTTTTGAGCGCACCTCTCGGCAAGACTAAGTGGTGCACAAACCATTTGTACTTTCTGGGGAGATGTTGGCACAAACACGCAGTGTTTGGTGCGATTGGAGCTGCACTTCTACCACTGAATTTGTAGTTGCCACTGAAAACTGTGCTTAGATCTCTAGGCTTTTTATACAGAAATACATGTAAACAGTTAGAGTTGCATTAATATTAGAAATGTTCAAACACGCTACACAGAGAGAGGATGCCATTAGTATCCACGCACACACACAAGAAATGCACAGCTGCTGATCTGTTCTTTGTACACAGTGTGGGTCACTGCTGTAGCACAAAAGATGACAATAGCCAGTCTCAAACATCCTTTATCCCAAAGTACACTGCACTTCTGAATGGTTCACCCAGTGCGAGCGTCACAGATGTGGAGTTTGAGAGCACAGCATAAAGAACAATGGGCGAGATCTGCACACCGAAGTTGGCAGAGGAAATTCTTGTACCGGTTTTAGTTGCCAGCAAGGAATGCGGCTAAAGCCTTTCGGACTTCTGCGCCATCTGGCTCAGGGCGGTTAGTTGTGCACTGTGGTTGAGGCCTGCTTGCATCAATGGTGCGTGCAGTGTCAATCCAGACTGTGTCACATCTATCACCGAGGTCTTCACAAATATTGTGCAGCACACAGCAGGCACGGATAATGCGTCTCGTATTACCGATCTTGTTTTCCAGGCGTCTGTGTAAAATTCTGAATCATGCTTTTAAGCGGCCAAATGCATTTTCCACTACTCGTCTCGCACTAGACAAGTGATAGTTGCGAAAGAGAACCTGTAGCTCCTGGTAGAGGAAAAGCCTTCATCACACCCTTTTGAAGCGGGAACGTTTGATCAGCAAACAGTACAGGGCCAACTGTTACTCCATGGAACGTTTTTGTTTCAAGCCTGAACAAGTCGCTTGACAAAATCTTCACTAGTTTAGACTTTTGAAAAACATCAGCATCATGGTTTCATTCCGGATGTGCCCACATTTACATGTGAACTTATAGGAGTGGTCTACCACAGCCAATAGTATTGTGCTATACCACCCTTTATAATTGTAATAGTCACACGCTTGCTCTTTGGGTGGGCACACTTCTATATGACAACCGTCTAGAGCTCCCACACCTTGGGGGAACCCAGTGAGAGCTGTTAACTGCCTCATGTGTTCTGCTAATTCATATCGTGCCGGGAAGCGCACGAAACGCGGCTCGAGGACACGAACAACAACTTGGCAGAACTCGCGGGAGATTAAGTTCACGGAGGAACGGCTGACTGACACCGAAGAGGTTGCCCACTTTTCTATCTTCCGCAGATGACGCCAAGCGGTACGTCGCGGTGGCTACCCTTTTTTCCAATGGGATGGCTTTACGCTTGTTGGTGTCAACGCGCCTCATACACTCGCAGATACCCAAGGCATAGCGGAAGGTGCTTCGAATCATTCTAAACTTTACTCTGAAGTCTTCATCCGAAAGGTGAGTCTTGGTCGTCTCCCACCACGATGGACCCCGCGGATATGACCACAGGCGCCTGTCACGCGAACACAGTCGCGCAGCAATCACCATAAGCCGTTTACACCGTCTTTTCGCTCTTTTTCGCACGGCGTCCAACTCCTTAGCTTCACTGAAGGGGTTGCGCGCTCCGATTCGCCGCTGTTGCAGCAATACCTGTTGGGCCCCCATAGAAGAAGCCCAGAATGCTCCATCGTCATCGCTGCTTTCTACTGTAACCCCAAGCGAAGGCTTGCTCAGGGCCATCGCCGCTCATAGAACACTACCTGCGTCAGTCACTGCTACACTCAACGCGCACGAAAACCTCGGAGCACAGTTTATCAGAAGCAATTGAAAACAACGCAGCAGATGCAGCTTCAGCTGCTGCTACGCCCCGGGTTCGAACCCGACCGCGGCGGCTGTGTTTTTATGAATGAAAAACGCTAAGGCGCCCGTGTGCTGTACCCGCCGCGGTGGCTCAGTGGTTAGGGCGCTCGACTACTGATCCGGATTTCCCGGGTTCGAACCCGACCGCGGCGGCTGCGGTTTTATGGAGGAAAAACGCTAAGGCGCCCGTGTGCTGTGCGATGTCAGTGCACGGTAAAGATCCCCAGGTGGTCGAAATTATTCCGGAGCCCTCCACTACGGCACCTATTTCTCTCTTTCTTCTTTCACTCCCTCCTTTATCCCTTCCCTTACGGCGCGGTTCACGTGTCCAACGATATATGAGACAGATACTGCGCCGTTTCCTTTCCACCAAAAACCAATTATTATCGCCCGTGTGCTCTGCGATGTCAGTGCACGTTAAAGATCCCAGGTGGTCGAAATTATTCCGGAGCCCTCCACTACGGCACCTCTCCTTCCTTTCTTCTTTGACTCCCTCCTTTATCATTTCCCTTGCGGCGCGGTTCAGGTGTCCAACGATATATGAGACAGATACTGTGCCATTTCCTTTCCCCAAAAACCAATTATTATTATTATTATTATTATTATTATTATTATTATTATTATTATTATTATTATGCTACGACGCAGCACAGGCAGTACGAGAAAAGCAATGTTGAAAGACTTGTTTTGCGTGCCGCCCATTTTCGCGCAATCCAGAAACAGCTCGTGTTACGAACTATTTCAGACGATATTTCTTCTACCCGAAACATATTTTTGAATAAAATTATGTTTCGTAAGAGATATCTTGTAAATTACGCGCATATGTGCATACGGCAGTCTATTCCGCCGATCTACAAGTCAGTTTGTCTTTTTCAGCCAAGGGGGCGCTACTTATCCTAGCCGAGAACGCTGGCGTGCCGTGTAACAACGGCGAACCGCGATTTTAGGTAACCGCAGTTAAGTTCGGTAAACGCGGTTACGTTAACCGCGGTTAACTCTGCCTGTGTATCCAAGTTATTAGAGTGTCCAGGAGGCTGTTGTGGGCTGGCGGATAGCACATTTGGGCGATCCACATTAGCCGACTGTGTAGTACATGTCCGGAGGGCAGCGCAAGGACTAGAAGTAGGAGCTGCGTTGATGGGTGATGTCGCATGTTCGTTCTAAGAGCGAGAACATATCTGTTGGTCCCTCCCTAAAGAGTATAGCGTTCAACCTCGAGAATATGTGGTGGGATGGCGGGCACATGAGGAAGATTTCGCGGCGTCCGTGTTAGCATTCCGCGGTGAAGTACATGCTGACCCCGTCCTTCGTTATGGACCCAACGATCCGTTCAGCATCTGCAACTCAAACTCGTTGCGTTTCCGGGCGCATTCTGGAGGAAAAATGAGTGCCCTAGCGTCAGATGATACGTTGCCAGCAGGCGGAGATAGAAAGTGCGGCACTTGTAGCTAGTTCTGCGCTTTTGTTGAGTGTGCCTCGTTGGAATCGTATGCATTCTTTCTATCAGTCTAGAATGTTGATGGCTGTTTCGGTGGTCAGCTGGGGGACAAAGTGTATGCATCTAGCTTTGAACAGCACCTCCAGATGTGGGGCTGTGCTGGCGTAAACTTTCATGGTGCCACTTCTCTAGGAGACACTGGTCTCTACCATCGCACGACTTTCCCCCGTGCCCTAGTCGCTGGTACCGGTCTGGGCGTAGCGCGCGCGCGGCCATGTCTCGTCAGCTGTAGGGCTTCTGGATTCTGCGCGTGCGGGCTTTTCTTCGAGATTGATGTCAGTCATGGGTCATATTTATAGACACAAAAGCAACGTAGGTCCGGCCACCGTCTTGACAGTGCCTGTGTATGTTACTTTTTTCTCTGTTCCCTTCTTCGCGCTGTTTCAGCGCTTCCGTTAAGTGCCAACAGCCCAAGCCAATAGTTTATCGCCGCAAGTGGTATTTTTTTCCCGATTAGTCCTGTCGAACTCGTCGCCTAGGCATGATAGTATATCCCATCTCTTGGAAGTGTAATGTTGCCTTTGCAATTTGTTCTTTGGGAGTGCGCTTTCAATTTGCGGTGTCCAGTAAGGAAGGGCTTGCACTTTTCTTGGAAAACACGGTTCAAGAACCACCTTCCTTTAATGCCACTACAGTAACGTCGACCCCAGTGTTGAAACAAAGGGCAAGAATTATAATAAAGGTTACATCAACCAAGTATATATAACTGGTTCATGACAAGAAAATGGCAAACAATTCCCTTCTCTGGTACTTTCAGAGCACCATTGTATCAAAGTTCTCACGTTAGCCTTCCGAAGAGGGCACTTTGGTTAATAACTGCAAACTCTTAAAGCATTCTTGTGTTTCAAAGCCCTTTGATTGAATTCATACGTGAAGTCAACTTCTAAGATGTCGCGCGGAATGGAAAGCAAAAGAACAGCCTGGTAACTCACACATCAAAGAAGAAAGAAGCTAATGCCCTATTTGGACTATAAACACTGGTGTTGCCATTACGTTATTGAGAAGATTTTTGCACCTTTAGCTGCTCCTATCTTTTTTGTTTAATTTTTCAGAATACACTTACAAATTGCGGCGTTGTCGTTAACCCTACTGTGATGCATGACCGATGCATGAGCAATCACTTACTGCATTTGTTTTTCCTTCCTTTTCGCTCTTGGTGGAATGTATCTAGAGTGTGAATGACCGATTGGGAAAATACGCGAGAAGAAAAGGATTTAACGCTTCTTATTCATATATAATTGAAGTAATATATCACCCGGAACGGCATTCTAGAACAACAGCTTAACTTTTCTGGTGTCGGTGGCATTATTAAACACAAAAAAGATACATTCTTGCCTACTGTGAACATCTTCAATTGCTGCGCGCTCGCTATTTAACTGCGCGTCGAGAGAGCCATACGAAAAACCAGTCGAGGTAAGCCTCCGAAGGAAAAGGAATGGCTGTTCTCGCAGGGCTGATTTTGTGCACACTTATTTTCAAAGCATTTGCCACCGAAGCTGCCGTTACTTGCCCAGAACCCAGAACTGCTGAACAGAGCATAACCAATGGCTACCAGGTAAGCAAATGTTCATGCCTCTTATATTACACTTTTTGTGCTGATTTAAATTCGCGAGCTAGAAATGCGCGAAGCTTTTGATGAAGGGATCCACCACAGACCACACATGCCATGAGACTGTTGCGAAATGAAAAGATCGCGCCTCGTATTGTAAAAATTGCGCCCTGAAGTACCAACGAAACAGGTATTTATAATTTTGTATTGGTATTGAAAATGGCACAAAATCCCATCATGCGCAGTATCTCCCCATTATCAGGGTATCCCACCACGTGACGAAATGTCGGTAAAATATCGCTGATTTTTTGAACTGAGCAGTGCTTTTTCTTTTCTTCCACGGGCGTTCGTCAGACTTTATTATAATTTACACTCTCTCAAGTGTCTCCTTCGATGGACAACAATGCTGCGTTCACATCATCGACCATGCTCTGTTAGCTTTTTTCACTCGATGGCGCAACAGTGTTTTGCATTTCTTAGATGCAGCGGCGATTATGCTCCACCAGAAATTTCGTCAACGACTAGAGCATCACTGAGCCGCGACAGGTTGGCGTGTGGAAGAGCAAACGTCTGGACAAGTTGCTGCAGATTCATGATGAAGAAATAGCGCACACTTGGACTGGACACAGAGTACAAAAAGGTTGGTGAACAGAAAGGGAGACACCACCACGGGCGCTGGTAGTGTCTCCCTTCTTGTTCTTTGTGTTCTGTCCAAGTATGCGCTGCTTTTTTCAGTGTTTGTGTGGAAAACTAAAACGGTCGATAATCTGTACAGTAGATATCTGGCGGGTGAGGTATGTACTTATTTTTGGTGCAGAACTTTCGCTGATACGCAATCGCCATTGCGGTCACTAATCATGTTTTCCAGCTTCCGGATACATAAAAACGGTCCCATGCGCCAATTGAAACATTCTCAGTAAAAAAGCAGCTTGGACAGCAAGCTTGCACCAAAAGTAGCGTTGTGCCTAAAATTACAGAGTGCTTAAAATTCACTGTTTTGTACATTTAATGATTTGCTTACTAATGTTCCGAAATTGGAACGTATGAAGCTCTCGTATAATTTGCGATGATTATGGAAAACATCGCAACAATAATATTTGTACTGTCTTGTGGAAGTCCCACAATGGGCAAGAATACGAAAAGCATGGACGAGGAGGTTGAAGTGTGTTGGCCCCATTCGACCATTCAAAAGTCTGAATTTTTGGTTAAGAAAACCAGGGGCGCAATCACGAACAATTGCTGGAATGATGAGTGCACGCGTGCATATAGAGGACGGAAAGCAGCCTGGACGAAACTTCTGATCAATCAATGCCCGAAAAAATTGGTTCGATTATAAGTATTTTGCAGCAACATTTAGGCACACTGTCGCCCATGAAAATGAGAAGTGTAATTCAAATCATTATGATTTCCTCTCGCAATCAGGAAATAAGCGAGGTTTTCTTAATTTAATGAGGCGCAAAACAGTGCTTCCGCCGGCTGTCAACAATGAATCCCTCGTTCAATCTCCTGCTG
This sequence comes from Amblyomma americanum, assembly GCF_052857255.1. Taxonomy (NCBI): domain Eukaryota; kingdom Metazoa; phylum Arthropoda; class Arachnida; order Ixodida; family Ixodidae; genus Amblyomma; species Amblyomma americanum. The sequence goes on from NC_135499.1 coordinate 119,099,612, forward strand.
ACACCGCAAAGGCCTAAGAGGACATTGTGTGTGGTCTAGAGCTTCACTTTACATCTGCTCTGCCTTCTCCAGCTATATTCACATGCACCTCAAGTGATTTCATTGAGGTCTTTATGCCTGAGCTGTTGCAAATTGTTCTGCCCTTATCCCCAGCGGCTCCTGGCCCCGATAAGGTTACTTCATTTATGATCAAAATTTTGTTTAATTAATCTCCTGAAAACCTGTTGGCCCTAGTTAACCGTTCCATTAAAGGCTTTTGAATACCTGATGAGTGGCGTATTGCTGAAATAGTTCCATTGCTTAAAAAGCAAGGGGAGGGCTTAACTTTAGACAATATACGCCCTATTTCGTTAACATCAAACCTTGTGAAATTGGTGGGAAGGGTCCTTCTCAGCCGCGTCGTGTCATTCATTTCAGAAAATGCTGTATTGAATCCATGTCAAATTGGTTTCAGGCCAGGTTTTTCAATTTGGTGTGCTCACACTGACCTAGAGAGTCGTATTAAATTAGCTCGCAATAGAAAATATTTTGCTGCGCTTGTCACCTTGGATGTCAGTAAAGCATACGACAGCGTTGAGCACTCGAATCTGTTACTCAGATTACAGGAACTCAACTTCCCAAGCTATCTTGTAGCCTGAATTTTTGCTTTTTTGGAAAGTAAAAATGGTGTTTCCTCAAGGAGATTTCAACAGAGAAGAGGTGTACCAACGGGATCAGTTCTCTCACCTGTTCTCTTTAACATTTTTGTAAGCTCAATTACGTGCACTAAAATTGTGAAAACTTAGGTGTATGCCGACGATCTTGCATTTTTTGCATCAGCAGGTTACATTCACACCTTTATCGAACTCTGCAAAGTTGAATTAATGTTCTTGACAACTGGTTAGGAAGAATTCCTCTGTCTCTTAATGTCAAGAAATCCGCATTGTGAGTATTTCCGGTTTCTGTTCCTGTAATTATCTGCCTGGTCTGTACAAATAACATAATACCTCAAGTTCAGACGGTGAAGTTTCTCGGTGTAATATACGACTCTACTCTATCCTGGCGGCCACACATTGGGCAAGTTTCTGCCAAACGAGTTCGGGCCATTGGCATCCTGGACAGGCTTTGCAGTGCTAGGTCAGGCATGAGAAGGCATACACTTGTGATGATTTATAAAATGTACGTCCACCCAATTTTGGAGTTCGGCTGTGTTTTATTCTCAGGAGCTCCTGCCTATAAACTTCTCGCTCTTGTGTTCTTGGAGCGTGAGGCGTTGCTCCTCTGTCTGGGGCTTCCAAAATATGTCGCCAATGCTGTTCTGCACTTTGAGGCGCGAATGCCTTCGTTATCAGCTAGGTTTCGCCTTTTAACGGTTCAAACATTTTTAAAATTGCGTGACTCACCTCTTCACGCCTCCAGTTTAATATTTCTTAGTTAACCTCCAACCGTTTTAGTGCTGCCTGGTCTCGTTTTCGCACTCCGCAGATATGTATCGTGCAGTCCCTCCTTGATCCAATAAACATTCATTTCACAGATGTCCGCAAAATGTATAACAACTCATCTTCTATCCAGATTGAATTCTATGATATTTTTCCATGGAATGCAGAGCTCCATCCCTTTCCTCTTCTTCAGGGTTTGTTGCAGGACCACCTGAGGTCATTTCCCTCTCATTTTCTTATTGCTACCGATGCCTCGCCGGATCGCAAGAAGGCAGGTGTGGAAATTTTCTCGCCTTCACTGGGTTGGTCTTTTTCTCTACGTCTTCCTGACTTCACTGCAATTTATCTGGCTGAAATATTAGCAGTAAAGTTAGCCTTACGTAAATTAGAAACTACCGTTTCCCAGCTCGTGGTTAGGACGGGCTCTCTGTCCATTTGCTCTTCATTATACTCACCCACTGAGTCTCGGGCATCACGCCTCCTTAAGTTCCTGATTCCGCTCCATCTAAATTCGGTAAGGTTGCTTTGGGTACCAGGTCTCATGGGATTTTATTTAAATGAAGTTGCAGATTCCTTAGCAAGGACCTCTCTCTGCGGCCTAATTATTGCTGTCCTGCCAAGCTGTGCATATATAGCTGCGGTGAGGCTTCGCAACTACACAATAATTCAGAAATTTCCTGCCTCGGCTCTTACATCATCTCCCGAATATCACCACCTTCGGCATCCGTGGAGTAGCAAAGACTGTCGCTCGCGCTGACTAGAGGTCTCTTTCACGCGTTTGCATTGCCGGGTTCCCTTTCTAAATTTCTCCTTCACAGATCTGGCCTGGCGGTTTCCCCATTGTGCCCTTTTTGTGCCGAACCTGAGACTATAGATCACTTGCTGCTGTCCTGCCGCCGCTTCTCTCATTTGAGGAAGCCCCTTTTGCAAATTATATTTCATCAACTGGGTTTGCCTGTGTCCTCCGCGGTTGTTCTTTTCATTGGCGCTTCTTTGCTTGGACGAAGCGACGGGAGTGTGCGCTCTGCTGGGCAAAATTTCCTTCAAGAAACGCAGGGACGCCAATTTTAATTTCTTTTTCCCGCTCTCAGTCAGTACGACATTTTAACATTACAGGGATTGTATACTATTATGCACATTAAGCCATTGTCTCGTCTTCGATCTCCAAGTTAACAGAACCCCTGTCCTTGCGTCTTCCAATCTATTAGCCTACATACTATTACCGCTCCTTTTCCCGTCAAAACTTTCCTGCATCCAGTAATTAACCACCTGTTTTGGTCACTCCCCCGCAGTGGGTATGTGCCAGCATTGCTTGAGGCCAAGATACCTACTTAACTACCGTTTGACCCTGCTTTGCGGCACCTGGGTTGCTTCCTATTCACCGGGTGTTACTGGCCTGCTAGACCAGGTAGAACGTCTTTGTAGTGACGTTACGGTTGTAACATTGTGCTGCAGGATCCAGGTAACGATCATAAGGCCCTCCCAACGGCGCAGCTGCAACTGGAGCCTCTCCGGAGTCGTCGCCTTGCTGGCTTGGGACCGCGGACAGGCTCCATGCAACCAGGCGATCAGCCATTAGTACTGCGATGTGGCACTGAGATATAGGCTGCATACGGCCTGCGGGCGCCGCGAACGGTTCTTTCCAGCACTATCGGGGGCCTCGTAGTTTGGCGGGAACGGCAGGCGAGGACTTCGACGAGTCGTTCACCCACTACCAATGTGTGAGCCGCTGTAATCAATGGGACGCAGCCGCTCAGCTTGCCTACGTGATTTTGCTTCTTGCTAATAATGTTCACGTCTGTGTTGAGAAACATGAGCACTCTCTCATGTCCTGGAAAGGCTTCAATAATTGTGGCAATGTTTCGGAGACAGTCTCGTGCAACAAAGTGGGAGGAACAAACCCCTGCACATCGGGATCGGTTACCAGGCGAAACCTGCACAATGCCATATGTTCAAGGGAAATTAATTTAGACATCTACAGAAGGGAATTGCCTACAACGTTTATAATTTTATGATTGCGAAATAAGACTTTGGAGCGGTCTCAGTTCTCATTCAGCATGTTCGCACATTCAATATGCTCAACACTCGTTGCGTTACGCCCACATTTGGCCGTCTGGACGAGGTCCCAACTTTTGCCAGAGTTAAAGAGAGCTTCATGGATCTGTCATCAACGATCCGACAGATCATGCGCGAGGAACGCCAGAGGTTAGAATGCCATCGCTGCTCAGGATCAGTGCCCTCTGACCGAGTTGCTTCCCGAGGGGCTCCCTCCGTAGTCCCCTTGATGTCCGGGCTGAGGTCAGTGAATGCCGCTCACAATGATGCCTTTCTCGATGGCCACGCATCAAGGTTCGTTGGCCGTGGTAATCAGACTCCCTGCGACTCATCCCCAGCTGACTTCCAATCCCACCATTATCCGAACAATGAGTAGAGTTCGCGACCACCTGCCCGCTTATCCTGGCGGGCAGGTCTTCTCGGGAGCAAAGACGTCGTCGCACCGCTCCTGCGTTTCACCAACACAGCATCGAGGGGCACATCGCTCACTACTGCCGCCGCCATTCCCACACTAGCTACGAGCGACCGGTAAACCGTACTTCACTAAATGAATCGAACTACTATTTGCGCAACGACGGCCAACGCAGGCGCTCGCGACATCTGACTGCAGTTTCTCTACCGCCTTCCTTGTCTGTACGCTGTTCTTCGTCACCGCGGCGGCATTTCCTATTGCCTTGGCCAAGGAACCGGTCAGCTCGGCTGCTGGATGTGAGACCGTCTGAAACTCTGCGCTGCCTCCATAAATTCCTTGATGAGTCATTATGTCAAAACACCCTGTTTATCTGGTTGTCTACGATGTGCCTGCAGTGGTTTTAGTGCAAACGGGCGCAACCATCTTCATTATGGGTTTATCGTATAGGAACCTAATAACCGCAAAGTTATGTTTCTTTGGGATCAAAAAATATCATCTTTCATGGCTCGAGCGGCGAGCTGTCGCGAACTATTGAGATGTGCAGTGTTACGGTGCACCTCGGCGGATTGGCATTCAAGGCGGAGTTTGTTGTGCTTCCGAGATGTACACATGTCGTTATTCCGGATGTCAATTTTTCGTGCCTATCTTGGGCTACTGTTGACAGCCATATTAAGGAACTCTGCTTTGACGGTCCTCTTTCGTCTGGACTCTTAGAAGATTCGCTAGGTCGTTTGCAGATCCGGGATACCAGTGCCTCCTCGCTGTCTGTTATGTGCGTCGCAGTTTTGTACCATAGCCTTACTTCCGATACCTTTGGTGCTGAAATGGCGCCGCTCTATTCTAACTGCGCCGAGAAACTCATTTTGGCTCCGCATGGGGTAGTGCCAATGTCCCAGGGTTGCGCACGAATGTGGCCATCAATTATTTTCCTCAACATGCGGTTTTGCCTGCTAACATGCAGATTGCTACGTGTAAACAAGCAGGTGCTGCGTCGGTGGGTTTGGTTTAGGACGCACCAGGCGAAACTGTTTCTGGTCCATCCGCTTGCTCTTAGTTCTTTTGCATTATTAGCAGATCCCTGAAAGTGAACAGCGTGATGCCTTGGGGGCGTTGCTGGTTATGTATTCGTCCACCTTTGAATTTGTGGAGCTCAGCGGTTCTCTAAGCTGCAGCAGCCCCGTTCCTCATTCACTCGTCACGCACACCAACACGTTTCCACGGCGACCTCTTTGAGGACGTGGAAGATTGCCTCTATCACTATGACCTTGTAATCGCCTAGAATGACTGAAACGTCCGCCCTTAGTTTCAGAACGTATACTATGGTTTTAAGGACTCCACCTAGATCTGGATCGAGAACCATGAGGCGGCCCTCCGTCCATGGAGAAATTTCGTAGTCAGCTGCTGCGTGAATATGGCAGCCCTTAGCGAAAAGAGAAAGCCGAACAGTCCATTCAGTGTCGGATTCAGAGGTCCAACTAGAGCAACAAAATATCTGTTGAGGACATGAACAGACTTCTTCGGTGCGCTGAACTGACCATGGCCGAAAATAAATGGTGTGGTGCATAAACCTCGTAATTGTAGATCAGCTGTTTGCACGTCTCTTTCACAGGACACCTACCACTGTAGATAAGTTTGTGCGCTAAGCGACCACAATTGAACAGGCAGTCCAGCAACGGGACTTTCAATATGTCATCACGCTGCACTTTCACGCATTGATTGTCATGGCCTGGCACTTTGGAGAGCGACGATCGTCTCAGCGAACTCGTGTGCTGTATTGCGCCCAGAGAATTACAACGTCATGCTGTGCCCCTCCAAGCACCTACTGCTGGCGTGTTCAAGATTATGCCTGATGAGATATGGCATGTGATGCAGCCAATAGTGCCTCCACGTCCTGACCCTCCTCCTCTGTCGTGCGCTGAAGCACTGCGCTCCCCTTTACCTACTCTGAGCCGCTTTTCTTCAAAGCCCGAACCACCCCGGGAGCGCTTCTGAACCTCAGAACCCCAAGACCAGGCCTGGCAGCCAGAGACGGAAGGCAGCCATTTTGTGGTACTCTGACAACCACCGTCCCCTCTGTTATCATAGCGGAGAGACAGGCCATCTGTTTCGCAACAGTTGTTACCGCCGGATGGGCTCCAGAGTTTCACGGTTGACGAACCTCGTACTCTTTATGGCGAACGCCGGCAACAAATTCAGGGGTACCTATCGGCAATTCCCTTCCTCCTATTCGTCAACCCGACAGTTGCAGTCGCCTATTCGTCGACGTTTTCCATCTAACTTTCCTGTGTATTCAGAGCCAGCTCGACCCGCTCCTCCAGCCCGCGTTGCCGAGACTAAGACAGCGAATTCAGGGGGTGCGGCCGCTGTTGATCCCACTTTCGAACATCCTCCACCGACGCCCAGTACTACATCGACCGCCTCGCTGACGTTCTTTGACGGTACAGAAATCTTTTTCGCCCACCTATCCGTGTTATGCGGTGATATACGGAAAATAAAGAGCTCTAAAATGGTGTCTTGAGGAACACGTACCATTATGACTTATTGTACTGACTAGCAATGCATAATTACCTATCCTAAGCAATGTTGGTATTACTGTTTTCTAGAACAGACGAGATTTTGCTTATTTTTCAGCCGTTCGAGTGTTGTGCTGAACAATAGGGACTGGGTATGCGTTGTTATTGTAACAGTAGAGCTGTAAAGGTTTCGTCAAAATTTTAAAGTGGGGTAAGGTAACTTGTAATAAGTCTAGTGGCCCTCCTCTAGGAGTCGTGGTAGTCCTACCTAATAGAGTGTTGTGTGGTCTAGAGACAAATCCCCGAGTTTTAAACCTGACTAAGGTCACGCTTTCAATTAGACGGAGCACTTCTTTTTAAAAGACGGAAAGTCACTGTTTGCGGGGCATTCATGAAAGCTGGCAGCAAAAATGTCAAAAAAAGTTGTTAGTTTCGCTGTCTTACTTGCATATTCCTCTTTGTCATAAAGTTGTAGCGTTTTCTTAGCCTTGTTGGTTTTGAACATACTGGAGTGAAGGGAGGCGCATCTTAGCGTCATCACTTGGGAAAAAGGAGAAAAGTAAGCATAGAAAAGATCTTGCGTGTGTTCTTACAATGAGGTCGAAAACACGGAATGAATAACCAGTAATGCGGTTATGTTCTGTGAGTGCTTTAGCTAGACCAAAACCAAGATACATACTGCAAAATGAAAAATATATAAGAATGACAATTTGATGATTGTTAAATTGTGTAAGAAATTAAGACTCTTGAGAACCTCAGACCACGAGTCAAGGCTCCATATTGAGCTATTGGGCTCTGTGCATGAGCTCTATTTATTACACAGCCGAGCATTGAGCACAGCTTTTTGTTCATGGTGCCGAGAAAGCCACTGCTTCCATCCGAAGAAATGCTTGTATCGGCACCTATACTGTGCAGTCGCTAATGAAGCTGAAGCTGGAGGGATACACCAGAACCAAACACGTCAGCAGCCGTTTTGGCAGGGCAGCGTTCTCCTGACCTCTTCAAACCGGCATAGAGTTTCTCCAGTGGCTGGACATACTCTTAGAAGAATTTTTAAATGTGACAGCACTTCAAGCGCTGCTGCCGTGTACCTCCAAATCAAATACAAAATTACAGTAATATCAGAGTTTCTTTTTCCTGGCTCGAAGCAAGTATTTCACTGCGGATAAGAAGAGATTGATCTGAAAGTGTTTTACTAATATGTCGAAGAATGTTGCTGAAAGCAGGAGGGTCAGTCCAGCAGAACAGAAAATAATTTGCATAAAAACTCACCGAAATTGCTAAAAAAACGCATGGCACGTTAATAACCTGTCTCACGCAAACTCCTTAATCTGACTTTCATTCGGCTCTAGCTTTTACAGGGGCAAGGCCTGTACCGTTTGACACACATAAATTTCGCGGACCGGGAATATGAATATCGTTGTATCTCTGCCAGTACGATCGAGAAGGACGAGAGCAAGCATCAAGTTACAGTAATGGTACAATTTATGGCTTCCAGTTCAGAAAACTCGTAAGTTGTTTTTCAATTTGACATTTCTATAGCACGGAGAGAAATGCAGTCGCATTTTAGCAACTATTGGAAGCTTCTTTGAAAGCTCAGGGCGTGCTTTAATTATTCCTTGTTTTATCGCGCAAAAAGAACGGTACAATAATTTACTTTCTGAAGCGCTGTCTCTATTTCATATGCTTTCATACACAGGTAGAGCAATTTTGGATGCTGAATTATAAGATTTTCGAGTTTGAAGCTTTCCTTCTCGAAATCTATGCTCTGTGAAAAAAAAAAATTGAATGTCCTGCTTAGAACAGCTTACAAGAAAAAACACATAAATGCAAAGATTTTTAGGTAATAAAACGAAAAGATCATATTTATAAATTCTTTTACCCGTCTACCCTCTAACCCTAAATAATTGATAAATCATTCTGAAGGTTGTGGTGGATATAAAAGTTACTTCACAAACCAAGGGCTAAGACAAATCAGTTTGCTTTTCCGCTTGTTTGTGAAAATCGGAATAGAACGATTTTACTGGCCCTTGAATGTTTTAGGAAAAACCCCTACTGAACAAGCAGAAAGTAGAGTAGTGATAGTGCTCCTTTGGCGCCACTGGAATATGTTTCCAGGAACGCTGTAGGATTTTTATCAGCTTATATGTTGCCCGCGATTGAGCATCACCCATGAAAACTTTATTTACTAAAGAGGACACTCTGAAACTTGGAGCGGAAAACAGTACGGATTTCCTGGCATTAATGTGTCAGGTGTATAATATTTTGAAAAATTATGAACACAGGAATTAAGATATTATTAACCTTAAATCTCTAAAACTCTTAATAAATTGATCACCAACCTACCGCAAAACATTTAAAGCTGTTGCCCTGCCTAATGAGTAATCATGATGGCGTGTTAATTTGTTGCCCGTACTTATTCGAGATTATTTGATGTTCACTGAATGCGCTCGTACTAACTCCATCTGTAAAGGCAAATTTATTTCTATCTAACGGAAGACTAGTCGTCTTTTTAGCTATCCTGCGCACGGATGCACCAAAAGCACGACAAGAAAGCTTCGGATTTATTTCATCAAACTCACTATTGTAACGTTAGCAATAATGAGAATATCAAGACCATAACTTGCAAAAACGTATTTTTATTTGTTCACGTGCATCGGCTCTTATGCTAAAATCTGCAAAACATATATGTTGACCGTGTAAAACTAACTGAGTAACCTTTAGGGAGGGCTTTTTCCTCTAAATGGATAAGGTGTAACGCCCTTAGATACGGACGGGAAAAAAGACAACTTTATGCCAAGGGGTTAAATCATACTCTTTGCATAGTCTGTTATCATAGAAGTGGGATTTATCTGCGATGGTGGACAGCATTGCACTTGGCCTCCTAAACTATTGGGTTAAACTGGCAGAGCGGCATGCTATGCCTATGTTCGTGGTAAGAATAGAACGTTCATGAGAATTTTGTGAATATGTGCCTCTAATCACAGACATTCGGAATGCACCGACATGTATACTATGTATTCCAAAAAAAAAAATTGAACTCGAAGAGCTTTTAGAGGCATATATTTACTCGCCGGGTAATTATGATCATACCATTGCGCGCTATGGTTTCCTAAATTTAAGTTTCGATAGCGTGGCAGCTAGTGTAGACGTAGAGCTGTGGCCTCGCGTGCAAGAGGGCCCCGCTCCAAATTCCCCAGCGAGCGCAGTTCTCCTCGGGATAAAAAAGAATCCACGTGTTCATTGATTTACATAACCTTCCCCTGGTCACGGACTGACCTAGTTGACTAGAGCCGACAAAGCACTCCATTACCTAAACAGGGCTTCGCAACCATTTTGTGGTTCCTGGACACAACCTCCAATATGAATATCTCAAACTAACCCTCGTCCATCAGTCCACAATGGCTTCGATGTAACTGACCACTGCGACAACTGGCCCGCGACGCAGCGTAGGGTGCTAAAAACTTCTGCCATCTGACAGGCCGCCATTCGAAACTGCACCTGGAAACTTCTAACGCCAGATCACGACCTAATGAGGACAGTGTAAAAGAGCTGATCCAGCAGCTAGCGGGTATTCAATGCGTGCTCATGGGGCTTACTAAGGCTTGGAGGACATGGCAGGCTAAAGGAATAAAGGACTAAAGCGCTATAGGGCGGGCACATACAGTGTTGTTGCGGGATAGGGGACAGACTAGAACAAGGTGCTTTGTTGCACAGTTTCATTCTTTTGTTGTTTTGTTTTTCGGTATGAGGGCAAAGGTATTCGGTGCAGAGAAAACGAGCCGTGCTCCACGGCGACTCGTAACTTTTTTTCAAATTGTCAGCCACTCGATGCACAAAGGGCATCAACGCTAGTCTTAACTCTCCTCGAGGGACCTCTAGCCTAGCTCTACCAGTACCAATCTTTGTGTTTTTTTGGGAGACTTTCGGCCACCGGTGTCACGAGCGAACGGGGCACCCGGCTGCAAAGTACATAGCCAGTAATTGACTGAAACTCCCCCGCATTTTGTGCGAGCATGGCTTTCTGAGTGCCGATTCAAGGAAACGCAAAATAATTCCACGTGTGAGCAATTTAGAATGAGGAGAATCAAATAGCAGTAGCTTCTTTTTTGCGCAAAAGTAATACGACCAAAATACCCGATCAACTGAGAACTAAAGCCCAAAAACAGGAATAAATTATGGTTAGGAAGTTCATGTGAGAAATGCAGGCCTTTTTCATTCTCTCTAATGAAGATAAACACTGTCCACGGTTTCCTTAGGGTGTTAAAGCATCCTTTAGGTAAAACAATCATAAAATCATCGCTATACGTAAAAATTTTAAAACACCTTGTTATTGAGTAAAAGTAGCTGTAGGGCTTGGTTCACCTCAGATAACATATGTGACTTTGCACATATGCCACACAGAACCCAAAGCGTATACCGCATTTTGCAGAAAAGAAAAACTGCTGTAAAAAGTGATAAAAGCAGATGCAATTAAACTGTGGTAACGTTAAAAAATTATCAATGGAAACACCAGCTGAGTTCTTAAATGAATTCGGGCCATTTTATATAACGCACCCTCCAACAGCTGAGAATAAGGTGGCATGAGGAACAACGCACACTGGAAAGCACTCCCAATATAAAATTGGTTTCAAGAAAGTCATAAATTTCACCCGTGTTATTACTCGAAAACGAATCCCTTACATGCTGCTTGGACAAATGCTTGTTGAAATGCATGCTAATATTTTTCTGCCAAGTGCTCTCCTCAGTTACAATTGTTCTAAACGGCATGCCTTGCTTGTGAGCTTTAACAGTATGCTGCTTGACTGATATTTCATAGTTAACTTTTTAAATATTACAATGAGCTTTTTAATTATCGAGAGGCTTGTAGCCCACCATAATTGATATCCATATCAGTTTTACTATGTCGAAAGCGCGGTTACGCTCGGCGCTGTCGCCCAATAAATTTTGCGGGCATCGCACCAAATAACATGCGCTTTCGAGAAGCGTACATGCAAAGCAACCTCTCCAGCGCAGGTAACTCGTCCAAAACAGCCAACTTTGTTGCGCCACAAAGCCGAGGATAATAGCGTTTTGCAAATTCTAAAAACTGATATGGATACTACTTACGGTGGGCATACGCCTCTCTGTAATTATAAGATATGAACAGTAATAGTTAAAAGTTGACTATTTTGAATTTTAGTTCCCCAGCCTGCTAGTTAACTCGCCTTAGTTTTATCTGGTGTACTTAATTGCTGAGAATGCCACAACGAAAAACGCACACTACTAAATTAAAAAGCCAGTGTTTAAAAAGTGTGTGCAGTCTTAGGTCAACCACCCTGTATGCCAGGTGTTACCGAGAAGGCGGCGACTAATACTAAAAAATACCGATAGTCACCTGGTTGCAATGAGCGATTTGTAGCCACCCGTTCCTAATAACCTTACATTTTTTATAGTTTTGAAAATGCTATTAATTTCGCCGCTGTGGCTCAACTAATTTGGGCCATTTCTCCCACCATTCGAAAGCTGTTCATTTAAGGGAGGGCGCAATGTGACGTGAATCAACACGCGACCCTCCCTGAGGCACGTGCAACCTGACATTCTCTACCCGCCCGCGCTGGAGTAGCGTAATTGCGAGGAGCGGGGCGGGGCGCACTGCAGCTGTGGCGGAGCTGTGCTTGTGGAAGGTGCATAATTGCAGTTCTCAATTTTGCCTCAATTCTGCACCAGTTAACAAAAATGCAGTGCCAGTGCAGCGCTAGCTCTTGCGGCATCAGCGTAGACTGACGCTATTGCTCTCGGTGCAGCGGCCAAATCGAGTGCAAAATCCGTAAACATTCGACTCCTGCATTCGCGAGCTGGTGTTTGTCTCGTGGCTTCACATATGGGAGTTATTGTGCCAGTTGTATGGAACGCTGTGCATTTGTTCGAAGTGGCACATCTCGTGGAGCGGCTATGAAATTTGTTAATTTTAAGAAGTGCTTAAGAATTTGACACCGCCCTTTCTCTTGCGTTGTGCAAAGTGGATCAAAAAGACACTCACCGAGTCAACAACTACTTTGAAGAGTCAACAAATTTAAATTAATGAGGTTACCCAGACTTCTGCTGCAGGCAATATTTGGCAGTTTATATACGTGATTCTGACTGTTGCTGTTCTATCCGAAACGTGACTGCGTTTGTCAGCCAATTACAGAAGGAAAGAGCTGCCTGATAATTTGGACATTTTTGAACTCAACAACTCGAGTTAACTGTCGGCGGACGGTGCCGGCAGAGGTCTCTTGCTATCCTGTAATTGGGGGGGGGGGGGATTATGTCGCAGTGAGTCATCACAAACGTTGCGATCCTCCACGATTTAATACGTAGATGATCGCCTATTGCGTGCATCACGGGTACATAGAAAAAGCATCATCGTGCTGCGTGTAATAATGCATTCCACACAAAAGAGAAATGATGTAAAGCAATGTGCGAGGGTAGACAGAAGCGTCAGAACACATACGCAGTGTGCCGACGCCAGCCAGTCACGCGCGTATACAGGCACGTACGCGCACTGTTATTTCGGCTGTTTGGTGAAAGCAGGCCGCAAATGATGGTGAGTCTAGCACAGATATGCGGTGATCTCAAGCACTGTCTAAACGTCCTTCACTAATGAAAGCATGGCAGCGGAGCCGTCGGCTGCTTTTCTGCTACGGAGGGCGCCAAGCACATTGCAGTACTTGCACGCGAAGGTTTGGTTCAGTTTGGTTTATGGGGGTTTAACGTCCCAAAGCGACTCGGGCTGTGAGGGATGCCGTTGTGAAGGGCTCCGGAAATTTCGACCACCTGGGGTTCCTTAACGTGCACTGACATTGCTCAGTACACGGGGCTCTAGAATTTCGCCTCCATCAAAATTCTACCACGGCGGTCCGGATTGCAGCCGTCGCCTGTCGCGTCAGCAGCCGAGCAACGTAACCACTGAGCCATCGCGGCGGCTCTTGCATGAGAAGAGAATTCGCCCGGCGGATAGTGCAGAAGAACTCGCGCAGCACGCAGTAAAGTTGAGTAGCGAAGTGCAGGTGGTTCTAGCTGCACTTTCAAATCGAGTTCAAGTGGTGCGGCTCCTGAACTGGTGCAGAAAATGCAGCTAAATCGAGGAGACCTGAAGTGTAGAGAGATTTTGATTTACATAAATGAAATTTCTGCTAATATAATGTCTACCACCAGGTTGTTTGCCCAATGATTAGTTATCTATAATTATGCTGATTGCCTGAAGTTGCAGTCTCGTCTACAGAAACTGGACGAACGGTGCCGCTCTTGGCAGATGAGAATTAAGGAAAAAAGCTTAGCTAATAGCTTTAGTAAACGCGTCAATATATTGCTCTTTAAGTACACGATTAACAACGAAGTGATAGAGGCAGTAGGTTCCTGTACGTACCTGGTGGTCTACCTAACGCTCGACTTACCGTGGACTGTTCACATTGAAAACATGCTAGCCAGCACCTACAGAACACTCCGATCCATTCGCCGCTCAGTTCATAAAGCAAACATGGATATTAAACGCGTCAATCTATTGCTCTGTAAGTATACGACTGAAAACAAAGTGATAGAATCAGCAGATTTCTGTAAGTACATGGGTGTCGACCTAATCCCCCGCCCATCGTGGACTGTTCACATTGAAAACATAATAGCGCGTACCTACACAACACTCGGATTCATTCTTCGCTTATTTCATCAAACAAACAGGGACAAAAAGCTTATTGCTTATACTTCATAAGTCAGCTCTAAAATAGACTATGCGTCTTTCATACGGAGCCCCCATCACGTGCTAGTGCGATCGAAAGAGACGGGATCAACGCAGCACTTATGCCCTTCGCTGTTTAAAACTATTTTGATCACGCATTTACCTAAGTGTTAAAAAAGACGCTAGAGCCGTCCTAGAATGCATCACGGACATCTCTAGCGTCATTTTGCTACCACCGAAGTAAAAGCTAGATGAAAACAAATCCACACAGCGGAGTGCCTAAGGCTTCGCTCTGTTCGCCATTTCTTTCCATCGTCCCTGTCCACCTTATATACAAGCTAGAATCTCTACAAAATATGGCTGCCCAAATTATCTCACTTCAAAATTCACCTAGCGCTGGTATCTCTTCTTAGACTTAAGCTCTACCTTCTTTCTTTAGACAGTAGACGCAAAATATCGCATCTCTTGTTCAACCGTAAGATTTATCATAATCCGTCTACCTACACTGCAACGCATATTACACCAGCTCCTCAAATTTTCCATCGTATTGACCACAACTTTAAACTTAAACCTTCGTTTTCACGCACTGAGCTAAATCGGTTTTCATTGGTGCACTTAGCCGCAAGAGAATGAAATCGGTTACCGAAGGAGATCGCCGAGACAACAAACCCTGAAAAGTTCAATTCATAGCTTGATGATTGTGTCGCAGCTGGGACACGAAAAATATGTGCGCATTTTTGCTTTTGTCTTGAAAGTTATTCCTCTCCGTTCTCAAAAATGTTCAGAGTTCGTCGGCAGATATGAGATGTTTTGCTTTTATATGTTTTACATCATCAATTTATGTGCTTACACAGAAATGCGACTCCTCTTGTAGTTTGTGATAATCTTTTCTTTTTGTGCGATTTATGTCTTCCACCTCCTCCTAATGTAATGCCCTGTTATGGGCTCTTAGGGTAAATAAATTAAGTGAATTATGATTGACGTCACTTTGCTCTCTCCTGCAAGCGCACGGTGTTCGAATGGCGCGAGGAATGGCTAAAATATGTTGACTCACAGCGGTGAGGGTAATCGCGTTTTCTAAATTCTAAGAACTGATACGGCTCTTAATAAGGGTAGGCTACAAATCTCTATTTTAAATCAGATGCCTATAGTAAACTGTTAAAAAGTTAACTATAGTAAAGAACGCCTTACACGCCTTACAAGGCGCTGCGTCGCGAACAACTAGCGGTACAGTCCGGATCCAGGATAGCGGCAACAGTCAGTCCAGAGCACGCGCAAGTGTCGGACCATTCAGCGCTTGTCATCGTTTTCGTTAAGCGCAAGCCGCTGAAGGTTCCGGAGCAGACAGCCAGTTCTACAACTTCCCCTGGGCGAAAAGGCGCCATCTTGGCGGCATAGGGCGATGTGACGACGGCGGGGTCGCAGTATGGTTTGAGGCGGGCCGTGTGGACAAGTTCACGACCTCGGCAACGGTGATCAGTAGACGGCGTAAGAGGTCCGATGAGGTAATTGACGGGGATGTCTGCTGAAGATTGCGGTAGGAGCCCTGGTACTTGCTATGAAGTTTGGAAGAATGGCCAGGACTTCAAAAGGGTACCCATAGCCAAACCAAAAAGTCAGGAAGGTAAGCGGGAACAAGTTCAGAGTGATCACGGGTGCTTTTCTACTTCTGCTGGACGTGACATGTGTAGGACCGGACAAGCTGTTGGCACCCTTCAGCATAAGTTGCGGCTTGGGAAAGCGTCGTAAATTTGGAAGCATCAGGGCAGTATGGCAGAATGGTGTCCATTATGCAAGAAGACTCACGGCCATACAGGAGAAAGTACGGAGAGAATGCGGTGGTGGCTTGAGCTGCGGAGTTATTAGCAGAGGTGAAGAAAGGTAGAACGCGGTCCCAGTTAGAGTCACCGGAAACAACACTCATTGCCAGCATGGCGCCGAGGGTGTGGTTAAAACTCCAAACCATGCTATTTTTCTGTGGATGGTAGGCGGAGGTGGGGCGGTGACCGATTTTGCATTCCTGAAGGACAACTTCTACAACTTGAGAGGAAGGCGGTACCTCTATCACTGAGCAGCTCTTTTGGAGCCCCATGGCAAAGAATGATGTGATGGAGGATGAAGGAATCAATGTCGTGGAGTGTAGCAGATGGTAAAGGCGACGTTTCAGCGTAGCGTGTAAGATGATCGATGGCAACAATGACCCATCGGCTGCCGGCTGATGTGGTGGCAAGAGGGCCGTGCATGTCAATGCTAAAAGCTCGAATGGCTGGGCTGGGCAGGGCAGCGGCTGCATAGAAGCTGAGTTTCGGCGAGGTGACTGTTTTCAGCGCTCGCATTCGGGGCAGGACTGGATGAACTGGCGAACATAACGGTACATCCCACGCCAACAGTACAGATGTCGTAGGCGGGTGAATGTTTTAAGTAAACCACCGTGAGCAGACTGAGGAACATCGTGGTAGTAGAAACAAATGACGAAGCGCAGATGGGTCGGAATGACAAGCAGCCACTTGCTACCACCCGCGAGGTAGTTCTGCCAGTAAAGAAGCTCGTCTCTGATGGCCAAATGATGTTACTGGCGACGGAGAGCACGGGAAGGAGGTTGTTACGATTGGCCAGATAAGAAAACCAAGAGGCAAGCGATCCTGGCGTCTCTGCGTTGCACGGAAACCATATCAGCGGGCTCAAATGGCAAAGAATACAGTACGGATATTTAAGGAACTGCCTCAGGTGACAGAGAAGAACGTGAGAAGGCATCATTATCTGCATGTTTGCCGCCGGAACGATAGAAAACGTGAATGTCGTACTCTTGGAGTAGTAGAGCCCAACGCGCCAGTCGACCGGAGGGAATTCTCAAACCGGACAGCCAGCAGAGGGCGTGGTTATCAGTAACAACGTCAAAAGGGCGCCCGTTCAATTGGGGGAAAATTTAGCGATTGCCCAATGGATGACTAAACACTTGATCTCGGTGACGGAAATGCTGGCTTCTGCTTTTGCTTGTGTCCGACTGCTTTTTCCCGTTTTTTTTATTCTGCTAGAATAATTCAGTAAAACTTCTTTTTGGGCTAGTTGGTGCATTGTGAACCAAGGAAAAGGAGCAGCGCACAAGCATGCAACCACACAAGAAGAAAGGACAAGACACTAGCGCTGTGTCACAATAATGTTTCTCGCAAGCGAGAGGACTGGGAAGCATTATTTTTCTTTCTTTTTTCTCTGCGCATGTCGTAAGCGAAACATATTCCTCAAAGCCAGGCTTGCGCTGAGCGAGTGCTGCACCGACGCCAACGCCGCTGGCATCAGTGTGCATTGCCGTGGGATAACGACGGTCGAAATGGCGCAGGATTGGTGGAGTCTCCAGAAGGCGACGTAGTGTCCTAAAGGCTTCGTCACAGGTGGCGACCAGGCCGAAAGGTCGTCGCTGGAAAGGAGCTTGGTCAGGGGGCAATGATGTGGCAAGATTGCGGAGGTATGGCGGAAATAGGAGCAAAGGCCGACGAAGCTGGCGAAGAGCATGACGGTAAATTCATAGAACCCGTCGGGTGCGGCGAAAGGGGGATTTGGGAGTCGGTCTCTGCAATGAGCACCTGCCCGTAACTGAGCGCCCTGCAGTCAGGGGGAGGCTTCGTCGATAAGAGGAAGAGGGTAAACGTCCATGCGTGTAATCTTCTTCAGACGACGGTAGTCGACGCAGAACAGGATTAAACCGTCTTCTTTCTTGAGCAGCACCACCGAAGGTGCCTATAGCTGGGCGACGGCTGGATCAGGTGGCGCTTAAGCATGTCGGTCAACTGTTTGTCAGTGATACGGCGCTCAGGGGCTGACACGCGGTATGGACGTCGGCGCAAAGAGGCATGGATGCCAGTGTAAATACAGTGGGTTAAATTTATTGGGCGGCACAAGCAAGGTTTCTCGTAGTCAAACGAAGCTTCAGAACGGTGTAGGACGCGACAAGTTGGGCTCGTTGAGTAGACGTCAGGGTGGCGTCGGCGGATCGGTGAAAAATATCGAAACAAGAAAGATAGGCGACGGGAACAGGCGTGATGGCGCTATTGTGAAGACCGGCCGCGCTATCGACGAGGGGGTATGACGCGGCTGGATCCAGCAAGGCGACATCATCAAGCGATTGGCCACGGAGTAAAGTGGTATGGAAGAGAACGGGTTGGACACATGAATAGGGTTTCCACCACGAGTAATTGTCAGCACGGCATGAGGCACCAACATGGATTTCATCTCAGCGTATCGTAAAGAGGGCTTATAAATTACAGTTGCGTAGGAGAGAGCAGCACAAGAAAGGGGCAACAGCACAGAAGAGAACGTCTGTGTCCTCTGAGACGACCACAGAAGCGGCAGCAGCAGCTTTACGTCCAAGGGAACGTCACTGAAGGGCGATAACTCAAGGTGAGCACGGGCGCAGTTAATAACGGCGTGATGTGTGGAGAGGAAGTTCCAATCAAGGATGACGAACGAGGACGATGAACTCTATTGTGCATGGAATGTCCTCGAAAAGCAGGCGGGCGGTGGAGGCGGCTAATGCTCGAATGTCATGAGCGCTGTCGGTGCGTAGAGGAGCGGCACAAAAAGACGTCGTCGCCTTTTTTAGTCCGCGACAGAGGGTATGACTCAGAACGCAAACGTTGTGGGAGTGTCGGTGTCATCAAATGCTTCAACGACTACTGCCTCAACGAACACAGAAATAATATTTCCGGGCACGGAAACAAGTCTTGAGTGAGTCGATATTGGCGCAGTTGTTGCCTCGGGAAATGCGGCCGTTAATTTCCACGTGGACGGCGGGTTGGCGGTGGACCATCGGAGAACGGGGACGACGGCCAGGAGACAGCGAGCGGTGGCAGCAGAGATGGTGACTAGGAGAAGAGGAATCCGGAAGCGGGACATGTCACGCTGGCGAGTAGCACCGTGGAAGGTCTTTGTCACCACTTCGCGCACTTTTGCGTGCACTCCCAGACACCCTTAGAGCGTGTGGGGGTAGTGGTATCGGCCACAAAGGAGATGCCCTCGATTCAGCGTGGCAAGCTCAGCCGGAGACCAGCTACCAGGTGACAAGGGGGTTGGTCGTTTGGTCCCCAGCTTTCGCCGGTCGCAATCCAGAGAATGGGTCGCAGCCAAATGTTCACAAAACAAAACAAATTTTATACAGCTAAGAGACACTACAAAGGATTTCACTATTACACGTACGATCACATACAAAGTGATTCACAAATACCATGCAACGCGTGCAAAGAAACACTTGAGAGAGATAACAAATCAACAAAATCTTTGCACCTTAAGTGCACTAACACAGAGAGAGACAAATAAACAAAACACAATTTGTTCACCGGGCACTGCGACAGTCCGACGACTTGAGGAGCATGACGGGGCCGATCCTCAGACTGGCGCACGTTGTCTCGCTGGTCCGGGCTGGGCGAGTGGTGTTCTCCCGGGAGTCGAGCGGGCGCGTTTCTCGGAAACTTGAACGGTGGCTCGGGCTAACAGACGGCGGTTGCAGCCCCTCATTTATAGGCGCGGACCGCGTCTGTTTGTTCTTCGCGCCGAGGCAGGCGCGCACATACACGCAGCTTCAACCGCACAAACTCCTCCTTCTTTCGCCGGGCGCGCGACCCCATTGGTGAGCGCGAAAACCACCTTCTAGAACAATCGACGTCATTCGCGGCACGCTGAGTCATCGGCGCCAGAGCGAAGGGGGGAGGGTATCCCTTGGCGCATGCAAGGTTACCCTTTTTCCGTCGACACAAGCAATAACTTCTCCAACATTCGAGAAAAATCGACGCCGCGCGGGGCGCAGCACCGGCGAGCTGAGTGGAAAGTTACGCAACCCCCGAAATTCCTTCCCCGCTGTTTTTTTTTGTTTTATTTTACCGCGCGCGGGCGCGATTGCTTACGCGCAGCGCCGGGTTTTTCAAAGATGCGCCGAATTTTGTGACACTGCCCTTCCTTTAAGAATACTGTGCAACAATATTCACAAAAACACAAAATTCGTGCGCACATGCTTGCGCTCACAATCTATATGGCGAATGCCAGAATAAACACATCAGTAAAGTGATGTCTGCACGCACACCACACTTGACAAGCGTCAATATTGACTTCAATACATGCCGGAACTCGGCAACACATTTACACAACGCAAAGAGCGAGCACATAAGTTCAAGGCATTCCAGCGCCTATGTTTGCAAATTCGGCGTATGCAGTCGGTTCGGCATAAACTTGCCCCGCTCGAGATTTCGGAAGCGTTGGAGTTCGCTTTCTAACGCGACTCTGGGTTTTCCTCCTGTCGCGTGTTCTGCTCGTTTTCCTCTTTCTACAGTTTTCTCTTCCGAACGCGGTTCTGGCTCTGTTTCGTACTCGTAGTCCTCTGAGTGTTCCTGCTCAGACTTCGAACCCTTCCTCTTTTCCTTCGGCTAGGGCGTCTGTTAGGAACAGCTTTTAGGCCAGTTCGCTCATGTCGCTTGCACTTGTGTGTTTCATCTCTGCGCGTGCTCTTCTGTATCCGCTTCCACACGGAGTCGCTTCTGAAAGTTGGGCTCGTTTGTCGCACCCTTTTTTTTCATTTTGCTGTGATGTTTTTGCAGCTTGCTTGCACCCGACTCTGCTTTCTTCATCTAGGTTCTCTTCTGTGCCTTGCCTCGTGTAGCGTGCTGAGGGCACGGCTCACCAGAGGTTGGAGGCGCATTCTCCTTTGTTTTCAATTCAGCTTCCGGTAATTCGTTCTTGGGCTCATCGGTTTCAGTGCAGCCGTGCTTCATTGTTTGTACTGCTCTTTCGCCTTTCTCACGCTCGCTACTGCAAGAATCAGAAGTGCAGCACTCTGACTTCTCAGTGAAGCTTCTACTTTCTTCCTCAAGTTCAGGCGCCTGCTTTAAGGTCCCATCTGACTGAAGTGTCAGGTTGGCCTGCGCCACACTGCCTACTACGTCAGTAGCAGCCACACCCTCACTTTCCTGAGAAAGCGACAATCCGGTCTGGTCTTCACTCTCTCTAATTTCAGCTGCAGGAACTGGCCATTCCTCGACCAAACCATCACTAGTGGCACTCGTTACAACCTCCTCCGTGCTTGCTCACAACTCAACAGGTTAGTCTTCCACCCGGCCTCTCCGGGGGTAAGCTCCACTGGCTCCCTGACGTTGTTCAAACGCCGAACTTCAGCAAGCTTCTTAGCAAGGATTGCATACTCTATTTGAAATTCTTTTTCTCGTTCTTCTCGTTGTATTTGTCTCTCTTTCTCGGCGGCTTCTCTAGCACGCTGTCTTTCTCTCTCTCTTTCATCTCAAACCTCATTCCATTTCTGATCCACCCACTGAACAAGTTTAGCTCCCTTCAGACCTTCCTGAAGGCCAAGCTCGGCTATATCCTTGAGATTCATACTGAGCCTGAAATTTTCAGGTGCAGCACATAACCTTTGCTCTGTGGACCTCTCCAACCACTTCAGCGCGGCACCTCACAATATCGCTCTGCTGCTAAACACTCGTTTACGACCTCATCGTAACCCCCTTCCGACTCTTTCTCCGTTCTCTGAGCTCACAAAGCACCAAACGTCCTGCCGCGGACGCCAGAATGTCACCACTTCGCGCACTTTTGCGTGCACTCCCAGACACCTTTAGAGCGTGTGGGGGTAGTGGTATCGGTCACAAAGGAGATGCCCTCGATTCAGCGTGGCAAGCTCAGCCGGAGACCAGCTACCATGTGACAAGGGGGTTGGTCGTTTGGTGTCCAGCTTTCGCCGGTCGCAAGCCAGAGAATGAGTCGGAGCCAAAGGTTCACAAAACAAAACAAATTTTCTACAGCTAAGAGACGATACAAAGGGTTTCACTATTACTCGTACGAGCACATACAGTGATTCACAAATAACATGCAACGCGTGCAAAGAAACACTTGAGAGAGATAACAATTCAACAAAATCTTTGCACCTTAAGTGCACTAACACAGAGAGAGACAAATAAACAAAGCACAATTTGTTCACCGGGCACTGCGACAGTCCGACGACTCGAGGAGCATGACGGGGCCGATCCGCAGACTGGCGCACGTTGTCTCGCTGGTCCGGGCTGGGCGAGTGGTGTTCTCCCGGGTGTCAAGCGGGCGCGCTTCTCGGAAGCTTGAACGTCGGCTCGGGCTAACAGACGGCGGTTGCAGCCCCTCACTTATAGGCGCGGACCGCGTCTGTTTGTTCTTCGCGCCAAGGCAGGCGCGCACATACACGCAGCTTCAACCGCACAAACTCCTTCTCCTTCTTGCGCCGGGCGCGCGACCCCATTGGTTGAGCGCGGAATCCACCTTCTAGAACAATCTAGGTAATTTGCGGCACGCTGTCATCGGCGCCGGAGCGAAGGGGGAGGGTATTCTTTGGCGCACGCAAGGTTACCCCCTTTCCATCGACACAAGCAAAAACTTCTCCAACATTCGAGAAAAATCGATGCCGCGCGCGGCCATACCTCCCGCGGCGCAGCACCGGCGAGCTGAGTGGAAAGTTACGCAACCCCCGGGGTTCCTTCCCCGCTGTTTTTTTTTGTTTTATTTTACCGCGTGTGGGCGCGATTGATTACGCGCAGCGCCGGGTTTTTTGAAGATGCGCTGTATTTTTTGACTGTCGTACGTGTGCTGATGCCTGCAATCGTCCTGACAATGGTCACGACTGCGACACAAACAACCACGTGGCAAGTTACTCCATGGCGTAGAAAATAGAGTGGTTGTGCTGTGTGAGCCAGGGGTTCAGAGGCTGCGGCTGTGATCATCGGCTGGTAACAGGACGATAAGTTGAGGTTGCAGGTCGCTGGGGTTCTAACAGTTGGTGAGGCGGCCTATAGACAGGGGCAACAGGTGAGGGTCGCGACCGCACCCCAGCATAAGCGTACGTTAGAGGAGCCGCCATCAGGGGTGGCTGAGAAGGATGTGGTAGGACCTCAGCGAGCTGCTACTTTATGAGACACTGGAGGTTGAGAGTGAGCGACAGCGCAGGTACAGGCGAGCATGTAGACAAGGAGAGCAGGCATGCCACTTCCTCACGGAAAAACTGGCGAATGTTATGCAGAAGCGATTGGTGGTCCATAGCACCGTCCCCATGGTGAACCAAGCTAGAAATTTTGGCCTTTTGAAGGCTGACACGCCCGGTGGAAACACGCTGTTTGCGCAGATCATCGAAGGTTTGGCTGTTTCTGATAAGATCGCACACAGTCCGGGTTTTTTGGCGACGAGTATCTAGAAGGCATAATGTTCATTGCCTTTTGATAATTTGTAAGATCTTGTCGGCATTTTTGATCGAAGGGTTGATATCGTTGCAGAGGTCCACGAAAGCTTCTATAGTATAACTGGTGAAGCTTTCACCGGTATATTGTGCCCGACATCAAAAAAGCGTAACTGGGCTTGAAGTTCGCGCACAGTGGGACGGCCAAGACTTCTGCCAGGCTGCTTTTGACAGCCACCCAACTGTAGATGTGAGCCTCGTGGTTTCGAAATCCACCGATTGGCAACGTCGCTCAATTAAAAGATAACAGTTGTGAGCTTGAATCTGTCCAGTCGTTTATTGTATGCGCTTACGCGTTCATAGGAGGCCAACAAATGCGCCACAACCGTGTCATCTGTGCCGCTGAAGATGGCTGGGTCATGCTGCCGCGCTGCGCCGGATGTGAAGACAGCTGACGGAAGTGGTGACGCAGGTTGGGTGACGGTCTCAGGCCTTGCGAAGGCGGTAGGCAATGCTCGGCTGCGAAGCTCCAGGCCGAGGGGATCGTTGTCACTTCCACCACTAGCAAAAAGAATGTCTTACAAGGTGCTGCGTGGCGGACAACTAGCGGTACAGTTTAGATCCAGGGTAGCAGTAGCGGGCAGTCCAGAGCTTGCACGAGTGTACGAGCGTTCAATGCGTGTCTGTAGCTAAATGCCGGCCGCTGAGGGTTCCAGATCCGAAGGCCTGTCTTCCATAAGTGTTGGAATTAATTTAAATAACTTATTATTTAACATTATTCACCTATTTTTATGTCCGTCTATGCTAGTCCTCTTAGTACTATTCTGCAAAAAGCTTCTCTTTAGCTCCATAAGTGTTGGAATTAATTTAAATAACTTATTATTTAACATTATTCACCTATTTTTATGTCCGTCTATGCTAGTCCTCTTAGTACTATTCTGCAAAAAGCTTCTCTTTAGCTCCAAAACAATATTATTAAAAATTAGTACCCGGCTTTCGTGAAAAACGTGGTACATCTTGTTGCAAGCGAGATGACTCCTTATCATTTATTTGTATATTTTTTTCTCTCCTCAAGGTACACCTATAACCGAACCTTCCAATTTAAAAATGAACCTGAGGATTTAAATACCATGACCAGCGTTGAACCTACCGGTAAGAAAATCTCTTCTCTCGAATAGTTGCTGGCATTGCCACTGAGGGAAAGGTAACAGTTAACAACATAAAAGGAGCGTCGGTCAACCTGGAATACCCTGGAATATGCAGCAGCCGTTTGGGATCTGTACATACAAGCAAACATAATCATAAACTTGAAATTGTTCAAAGAAAATTGGTTACATTCATTTATAATTCGTATAGGTTAAGACCATCACCGTGCCTTCGTTAAGACAGAACAAACCTAGAAACAATCCAGGAACGAAGACGCCGCGAGAGACTGAAATATATGCACTTAATCTACCATGGTGCAATGAGACTAAAAAGAGAGCAGTACATCCAAGACGCCTGTCGAAGCCCAAAAATCACATCATTATAAATAAATTGCAGACTCTACTTGCAGAACTGATGGTTTCAAAAATTCCTTCTGTCCGCGAACCGTTCGAGTGTGAAATATTCTGAGCCGCGTTGTCATGGAAAGTCCCACACTCGAGCATTTTTTGAAGATGCTTGGCGATCATTTTTTATGAAATTTGGTTCTTCCTTGTCATTGCTTGTCAACGTGAATTTTCCTTGTCAACGTGCATTTTATGTTGCACCCTGTTCTTAACTTTTTTAACTCTTAACTGAAATTCATTTGAATAACCAATATTGCGTATATAGGAAGCGTTTCTTCTGTATAAATACAGCTAAATAAAAGTGGAATAACAATCATGGGCAGCGTCATGCTAATGATGGCTATTCCAAGAGTACACGTATTTTCTGAGGCCTGTTTTCTGCTCCTTTCTTGTTTGTATCCTGTGAATATTGTTCACTACTGTGCCAGTAATTTAATGACCGAGAACATATAATGTTTCACTGTTTAGAACTTTCCATTGTCATAATGTTTTTCTAATGGTCGGGAAACATGTATTCCGCAAAGAATTTCCCGCAGGTACATATAAGCTGCCATTTATTTAATCCTAGGTGTCTCTCCTCTATCTTACAAGTTCTTGTCTGCGGCACCAAACTGCATTGTCCTTAAAGATATCAGCGTTACACCATGGCGTTCCGGTAAGTTACACCGATATGTGAAATCGCATTCTATGAAGCATGCAGATGAAGTTCGAGCCTCGTTATGACATATGTCATACTTCGATGATTTTTTATTCTACAGGAATGTAATAATTTAAGCGAAGAGTTTGAAGTTGCGTGCTCCTTTGCAAGTGTACAATGTCAAATCGTGAAAGGAAAGAGCGATGCAGCGGGCCGCATTGCGCCAGTGCGCTTTTTGAAGTAGTTTCTTTGACTCTCTGCGTTCGACAGCACATAAGATACGCGCTAATAAAATCGGCTCTTCCAACACAAATAGTAGCTGTTTCCACCAAGTGTGGGTGCTTTTTTCACGTAGATAATTTACGTAGGTAAATAGCCTGGCCGGTAGTCAATGATGAATCCTGAAGAATTGGCACTGCAGCTGTCAGCAAGAACGGTCCAGGAGCAAACACGAGCCGCCCACTTCTTTCACGGAAATCTCTGTTGCCCTGTTTAGCGCTGACGGCATCAGCCCCCCCCCCCCCCCCCCCCTTCCGTTCGGGACGCATCGACGCGATGCAAGGATGCCGTGGCAAAGGTCAGTGCTTCCTAGCGTGGTAAGTTAGAGGCGGACAACGTGTACCACCTCAGAGCGCGTGCGTCGACGGAGTTCGGGCGTCTCGTTTAGAACAACCGCATTGTTGAGCGCGCCGACGCGACGAACCACTCGATAGAGACCAACATAACGGCGCAGGAGTTCTTGTTCAGTGCATGACGTCGGATCAGGTACAAAACCCAAACAAGGTCGCCTAAGAGAAATTCGGCGTCTATTCAGCGCAAGTTGCAGCGGCGCGCATCGCGGTCTTGCTGATCTCAGAAACGCACCCTGGCGAGCACCTTCGGGTCGTTGGCGAAAAGCGGCATGTCGTAACTTATGTGGTCGTCTAAATGGGGAAGCATGGCGTCGGGCGTTGTCGTTATCGTGCGTCGGTAAACTAGAGAGAATGGTGTCTTGGTTGGTGGTTTCTTGGACGGCGGTATTGTACGCGAACGCGACATAAGGTAAGACGTTGTCACACATTTTATGCTATACGTCCAAGTACATCGACAGCACGTAAGCAAGTGTCTTGTTGAGGCGTTCCGTTAGTCCGTTTGTCTGGGGGTTGTAAGCGGTTGTCCTGCGGTGCTGCGTGCGACTCAGAACAACAATGAGATGTATTTGCTCAGCCGAAAAGACGGGTCCTCGACCTGCAATAAGAACCTCTGGTGCGCCGTGCCGCAAGATAATCTGATGAACGAAAAATTTGTTGATCTCGATGGCAGTGCCACTGGGGAGAACTGCCGTTTCCGCGGAGTGTGTCAGGTGGTCCGTAGCTACTACAGTTACCCTTTTTCCAGAAAATTTGATGCAGGAAACGGCTCTGAAGGCGTCTGATGGTGGCGCGTGCACTTTTAAGCAAGTGATGTACGGCTCGGCCATTCGGGGCAGTGCGCTGTTGGCCGGCGTAGCCGGTGGGACGGAGGGCGTTCTTAAGGGCGTCGCCGTCAACAGGGGCTTCTAGAGCTGGGTGCACGAGAGAGCTGGAAAGGCAGTTGGCGTCTAAATGTGTACGGCCTGACTTCTACGTCACAGTAATATCACATTCCTGAATGAATCCGCTCTATTTTGAGAGGGCCGCTAAGGGATCCCGGGCGCTGGCTAGCCAATAATGTTATGGTGTGTCACGACTTTGAAAGGTCTCCAATAGAGGTATGGACGGAACTTCGAAGTTGCCCGTACGATATCTAGGCATTTTTTTTCTGTGGCAGAGTAGTTTGCCTCCGTATTGGGCAAAGCCGGACTTGCGTAGGCAGTCACTTGTCGATTCTCCTCCTGAATCACAACAGCGCCCAAACCAACAGTGCTCGCAACGGTGTGTACCTTTCGTCCGGCAGTTTTGTGAAAATGCTCGAGAACGGGTGGTGCATGAAAGAGACATTAGAGTTTATGAAGGAGTGCTCCTGCAGGATAGGACCAGTTGTCGGCAAAGTTGGTGCTAATCTATTGTTGTTGACAGCACTTAAAAACACGGACAGAAGACAGACAACATGGAAGACATCAGCGCCTGTCACGTCGTCTTCCATGTTTTATGCCTTCTGTCCATGTTTTAAGCGCGGTCAACAAAAGTGGTTCTGCGGGATACCCCAGGTGAGCGGCAGATCAGCCTTGGTGAAGCGGGTAAGCGGTGCTGGAATTTTTGAGAAGTGTTTCACGAACCGGCGGTAATATGCACATAAGCAGAGGAAGTGGCGAACTTCTTTCAGGTCACTGGGCAGCGGGAAACTCGCAATGGCAACGTATTTCTCTGTATCCGGAAGTATGCCGTCCCTTTTGGCTACGTGGCGTAAGAACTTCAGTTCTTCGCAAGCAAATTGACATTTTTCGGCTGTAAGTGTAGGGCCAGACGACATTATAGCTTGCTAGACCACGTCGAGTTAACGAAGATGCTCCTTGAAATTTGGAGCGAAGACAATCACGTCGTCCAGGTATACACGATAAGTGTGCCACTTAAGATCAGCGAGAATGGTGTCCATGACCTTTTGAAAATTGGCTGATGCGGAACAAAAACCAAAAGGCATGACCTGGAACTCGTATAATCCGTCTGGTGTGATAAAAGCCGTCTTCTAGCGGTCCCTCTCGCCGGGCTCGATTTGCCAGTACCCGGAATTCAGGTTCATGAAAGAAATATTCGGCGCCGCCGAGGCGATCCAAGGCGTCGTAGATTCTTTCCAGATCTTTTTTGTGACGTTGTTCAGGCGACGGTATTCGATGCAAAACCTCATTGTGCCATGCTTTTTCTTTAGAAAGAACACAGGGGATGCCCACGGGTTACGAGATGGGGGTAATCGTTGGTATCCAGCATTTTCTTATCTTAAGCCCTGATAGCGACGCGTTCCTTAGGGTAAACGCGATAATTGACTGACGAAGGGGATGGACAGTGTCATCAGTAATAAAGCGGAGCTGTGCAAGATGTGTGTGTCTGACGCATGCCAACGATGCAAAGAAGCTACGGTAGTGGTTGAGCAGGCTCCGAAGTTCTTGGCGGTGGCGATTCATGTCCGCATACGCGACGTAGTTCTGCTCAGTAGAGCCGATGAATGCAGTTCGCAGCGCGCTGGTTAAAGTATGCGAGCACTTCGTTTCTTTGGTGGCTTCAAGATACAGTCACAGTCACCCACATACTCAGTAGTTGGTTTTCAATGCTTAATTGGCAAGCAAGACATGAATCTTCCTATCCGCGAGGAGAACTGCCTGGGCATCAGAAATGCCTGTTTGCTGAAGCAAAACCTGCTTGCACTCGACGACACCTTCTGTTGCTCGGAGTATCACTGTACCGAAAGTCACCATGACACTAGAAAGTGACGGCCGGCTCACGTGCGCGTCAAACATGTGTAGTGCAGCTGGCAGTGTGCTATTGATTCAGATGGCACAATAAACAAAAACTTGACAGCCTTCGCCTGCATGTCGATGATTGCACCGTGTTCCGTTAGGAAGCCCATACCGAGGATGACATTGCGGGAGCGATGGGGTAGCAAGACGGACATTTCCAGGAATGTTTCTCCTTGCACTGTGACTCGCGGCGCGTACTCTGGCGGTACGTGTCTGCGGTCCGTCCCAACTGGTAGTAACCGTTTTGTGCGCCGCAGCAAACTGCCCACTAAGTATCTACAAGTGCGGTAACGTCGGTTGCTTCGAGTGTGATCTGTAGGTTCGGCAGTGGGTTGCGTGGTGTTTCGACAATGTTGAGGTGTTCGGTCGCGGGTTTGGTGATACGAAGGAGTGCTACGCCGGAGATTGGCGTCTGACTGACGGCGGGCGTCGTCGGGTCATTGTGGTGTCTGGTCGACCGATTTCTGAGTCGCCTGGAGCTCCGTGTTGCACGGCAGTAGCGGAGAAGTGCCGGGCTTCATTGGAGGATCTTTGGCTGCGTCGTAGAGCAGCCGCACTTCTGGAGGCTTCTGGGTCTAGTTTCTCCTAGGGGGATGTTGAGATTGGTTCCGCTGCCCAGGAGAGCTGTATCTGCTAGGCGGGGGGGGGGGGGGGGGGGGATTGCGAGAAGCGGCTGGGCCCGGGATCGACCTGCTCGATCTCCCGCGGCCTGTGACCAGACCGCGGACGGCGTGCATCGAAACAGTATCCTCAAAGACCCAGTACCATGTACAGACAGCGGCGACAGATGTGCCCAACTTCGCCGCAATGGTAGTACAACGGCCTGCTGTGTGCGGTTCGCCAAACGGCAGTCAGTCTAAGACCTGCACGCTGCACTACATTCGGCCTCGAAGGTGAAACACGAACGGCTGGTGGGGGTGGCTCGTAGCGCGAGGGTTGGCGGTGCCACGTAACGGATTGCAACGACGGTATAACTTAAGATCTGGGGAGGCGAAGTGGCTGTGATGACTGGCGAGACGCCCTGTACCTGCTGCGCTTCTTCCTGTACGACACCAAAAACGTTGCGGTCCACCTTCCCTAGCCAAGCCTGGGCAACTTCATGTGGAAAGCCGTACAAACGAGGTGGGTCCCGCGGATGGTGAAGCAAAACTTATGCTGTTAATGCTGCAGATCCATTGTGTCAACGCTGACGCTTCTTGTAACCTTGTGGTCAGGGAGAGGTCCGAATTGGGGAAGCAGGCCTTTCAGTCAGCGACTGGCCAGATGAACAGGTGCTTCTACCGTTGGTGTGCGTCCTGGGCTGGATTCCCTGCTTGTAGGGGGCTCCGGTACATGAACGCCATACCCGTCACCTACACCAGATGTCCCGTAGGCCATTTACGCAGGTAAATGGCCTATTTACGTATATAAGTAGCCTTGCATTGAGTCAAGGGCAAAGACCGTAGAATTAGGCACCGCAGCGCTCAACAAGAACGGCTCAGGAGCAGACACGAGCCGCGCACTTTTTCCTCGGAAATCTTAGTTCCTGTCTTCAACTTTGGCGGCACATTCACACCAGCAAGACACCTCGGGGATGTCGTCGCCTTGATTTTCGTTCAGCGTGAAGCAATGAGGCCAGAGAAGGCCGCCATAAAAAACTATATGTCAGCGTAAAGGTAACAGGCAAGATGCCCAGAGGCATGAAGCACCGTTCATTGTGGTTAATTCCGTCACGTCTTGGTCGGCGCATAGTTTAGTTTTCTAAAATGTAAACATCGCAGGTTTAAAAAATTCACAGCCTATATTATCGCCAATAGCAGATGTAATCACTAAAGGCAATGCAGGAACGGCGTACCGTGTCCCAGGAAGGCTCATAGATACTGATAGCTACACACTACTATTTGGTAACGTCCCTCATCACCCGGTGTTCTTCTCTTAGCTTTTCTTCGCGGGTCACAGCGCGCCCAGATTTCTTTGCCGCATTTCATGTATGGCGACCCGCATGATCAGCAGTTGCCGAGTTCCGTAGAGGGGATGGTGCCAGCGGAAGCTACACCGAATTCTTAGACTCTCCTCGGCCGGACACCATTGTAGCCGCCTCGGTCTACCATCACGTCTAAAAATTGATAAGAGCTGATTACTCCAAAGGCTGATGGCTAGAGGCACTGTACTAATGCATAATGTATTGACGGCAACCCACGCGGTGCTCTCTCCTCGCTGATTCAGTGCCGCCAGGATTGCACGTGCGTCTCTCGGGCTGCAGTGCAGAACTTGGGTTCCTTCGAACTACGCGCTGGCTTTTCTCCCCACGACACCACAAAGACACTGTTGCTGTTTTCTGCGCCGGTGGAAGCGCAACGTAGATACCAGCGTTAAAATAAATATTCCGCCATGGCCCGTTTAGGTTCACACCCGTGTCCTCCCTCTGTCCTGCCCCAGGGAAACCCAAGTAGCGCCGGCAAATTCTTAAAACTAGCAAGGCATTTATTTCTGTGAAGCCAAATTTCATCCCAAATTACATCTATTGTCGTCACCAGAACATTTCGTGCAGTGAGGTCTTTAGCGCCGTCATTTCAAATAATTTGAGGGCTTATCTAGAGCTGAGCAATAACTGTAAGTGGGATATGTTAGGGTATATTCAGGAAAGATGCAGGAGCCCAAAGTACGATCTCAGAGGAAGCGAATGGACGGGAGGAGCTGTTCTCGTTCTCTCATATCACTCAAATTTCTTCTTCACACTTCTTTATTCATTAACTTCTGGCTTATGCCTGAGGAGGGAAAGAACGAGCAGCTGACTCGGATCTAGGCAAGAATTAAACAGCTTGCAGTAGCTTCACGTGCTGCAGCCCCGCGCCTTCTTTATTTCCTTTCTCGGACGCAGGTGCTTTGGCCGTGCTCAAGACAAACCCAAAAAAGTGCGATACAAGGCCCTCCGCCTAAACTTCAAGTCGAAACCGCACTGAGGGGCTGCGGCGCAGGCGAGGAAGTGGATAGAGACTGCGGACGAGGGGAAGTGAATGCAAGGGGAACTCCGACGCACTCAGTTGAGGTCTTCACGTAGGCAGGCTTGAGATGGTCAATACTGACTGTCTCTCGCGGCCATTTTGAAGGAAGTTGGTAGTTTTTAGGCAGCGGCGAAGGACGCGGAATGGTCCGTCGTAAACCGAAGTGACCGGTGCTCGGACAGCGTCGCGGTGAACGAAAATATGGGAGGAAGTGGCAAATTGCTGGTGAACAAAGATGGTGTTGCGGCGCTGAGGGCGAGGCGGAACACGGCGGAGGCCTTTAACATTGTCGACCAGATGCTGCAGGAACTCTGGCAGCTGGGCAGGTAGCTGCGCTGATGTGAAGTCTCCGGAGAGACGCAGAGAACTACCGTACACCAGCTTCGCTGCAGTGCACTGTAGGTTTGTCCGGAGAACGGCCCGTAAACCCAGGAGCGCAACGGGTAATCAATTAATCCAGTGGGCGCAGTTGGGACGGGTAGCAAGGGCGGCATTCAGCTGGCAGTGACGGCGATCCACCATGTCATTAGCGCATGGGTGCTACGCTGTGGTGCAGCAATGCCGGGCGCCAAGAATGCGGTTCATGGAAGTAAACAGGGTGCACTCAAATTAGCGCCCAAGGTCCGTTGCAAGGTGTCAGGGCAACCAGAGCGAGGCACCCACTAAGAAATGAAGGTTCGGGTAACAGTCCAAGCGGTGATATCACAAATGGGTACAGCCTCCTGCAAGCTTGTGAAACGGTGGACCATGGTGAGGATGGAAATATAACCTTTCGAGACGGGTCGAGTACCCACGATGTCGAGATAGACATAATCGAAACGACGGCCGTGGGGAAGGAAGGCCTTGGAAGGAGCCTTTGTATAACGGTAGACTTTTGTCGACTGACATGTGTGCGTGTGCGCGCGAGCAACCTCATTAATACCGAGGCCAGACATAGCGCTCGGTGAGAAGGCGTTGACTAGCCTGAATACCTGGGTGACAGATATCGTGGTGCGAGTGGAAAATGGTGCTGCAAAGTGCAGCAGGAACAAAAGGACGGTGGAGGCGTGCTGAGAGGCCGCACCACAGAGAGTCAGGTGAGCACGGATGAGGCACAAGCCGTAGTCGGAGGGAACGGGGGTTCTCTAGAAAAGCCTTGAGCTCGCGGTCATCATGCTGTGATAAAAAAAATGTGGTACAATCGATGGTTCAAGCTGGAGAGTCAACCGCAGCTGTACGCGAAAGGGAGGGCATCAGTGGCGCTGAGAACGGCAGCCTTTCGTGATGGATCTCGGTATTAAATTCCGAGATGTGAGCTGGCTGGTGGTGCTCGCGGGACACGCATTTCGATGAGCTGGTGCGGAATACGTATGCCAGTGGCTCGTGATTGGTGTGCGTAAGAAACTTGAATCCTTCCAGAAAATGTGGAAAGTGCTGTAAGGCAGCGTAGACAGCGAGCAGATCGCTGCCGAAGATGCTGTAGTAGTTTAAGTAGCTTACGAGAGTAAAAGGAGAAAGGCTGCCACTCACAGTTAATGAGCTACAGTAAGACGGCTCCGACTGCCACGATAGAGGCATCCGCCATCAATCTAGTAGGCGCGTTGATGCGCGGATGGATCAGAAGCGCAGCACCCGCGATAGCGTGCTTGGCAGCAGTAAAATCGGCTTGAGCTTCTGCTGACCAGAAAATAGCAAAGGACGTGGCACCGGTTGACCGAAATGAGGTCGGTGAGCGGGTGGAGCAGCTCTCCACAATGCGGTACAAAGCACGAAGAAAAACTTACCAGCCCCAGGATTTCGCGTAACTGGCGCAGTGTAGTAGACTGGGGATAATCCTAGTTGGTCTTGAAGTGGGACCGAAGAGGGCGGATACCATGCGATGATATATAATGTATCAAAAACTCGAGATCAGAGGCGCTGAAGACACACTTGGTTGTGTTCACGACCAGGCCATACTGCTGTAAGCGTTAGAAGAAGGCACGTAGGGGGCACACATGATCTTCAGGTCTAGGGCTGGCGGTGAGGGCATCATAGATATATGTACGCAAACACAGGAGGCCCGGCGTGACCTCTGCAATGAACCACTGGAAGGCTTGAGCCGAGTTGCGGAGCCCAAAAGGCATCCGCACGTACTCAAACAGACCAAAGGGCGTCCTGATGGCGGCCTTAGGTATGTCGGCGGCCTCCACGGTTATCTGATGGTACGCCATAAATAAGTCCACTTTGCTAAACATGGTGAAGCCATCGAGGCGCGATGTAAAGTCCTGGATGTAAGGCAGCGGGTAGCTGTCGTGAACAGTCTTAGCGTTCAATGCGCGATTGTCTCCGCATGGACCCCATTCCCAAGGATCCCGCTTGGGCACTGTAAGCATCGTGGAAGCCCACGTGCTGGACGGCGGGCGTATAGGGACCCCAACCTAAAGTTTGCCGCGCGACGACAGCGCCGTGCTCCTCCCGTAGCGGCGGAATTCTGAAGCGTCGAAAGGGCACGACGGCGCCGGGGCGCTCTGACTGGCCTTGTTCGCGTGCTGCGCGCGCTTTCTCCCTCCGCCTGCTCCTCGTGCCCGTCTCCTCGCGGGCGCGGCGGATGCGAGCACAGCCTGACGACTGCACAGTGCGCCGTTTATGTCCATCGCTGGGCAGTTTTTTACGCGGTGATCGAAGTGACACGCGGCACCGTGGTTGCATAAAGGTGGGGAAGCGTCTTGCTTGACTTGTGGGCTTCTATGGAATGACGCATTTGCTTACTGACGTGTGTGCTGTCAACAGAAATTACCCAGGTGGCAGGAATCGTTCAATGCGAAGTACCGGTGCATTATCGCGCGCTGCAGTATTGATTAAAAATAGTACTACTTATCTGTCACCGGCAGCAACAGGAGAGAGTGCTGGCGGGCACTTAATATATGTGCACTTACTCGGCCGACATCATGTAAAGTGGCAGCGCATACAACTGCAAAGGCGAAGATTGCAGACGCGATCCCACAAGTGAACTAACCTTGTGTCTCTGTCGTACACACGAGTAGCAGTGTGGCTCTGCAAATTACACTGTACCTAGACCACTGTTGTCCGTAACGCGTTACAAGTAATGGCGTTACCGGTAACGCATTACTTTTTTCGGTAAATTTGTAACATAGTCGTTACCAATTCGGAACTGTAACGGGTAACGTACTTACGTTAACATTTTTCGGTAACGGGAGGTGCCACGTTACTAGTTACTTTTTGTTCCAGTCGTGCCCCACTCCGCCCTATTTTTTAGAAAAAGAAGCGCAGAGCACCTAAAGTGATGTAAATAAACAAAATGCACAGGTGCTCCCGACAACCCGTGTTGGGGTTCGCATGCATGCCAAAAAACAGCTGCCCTTGACAATGCACCCTACTAAAAAAAGACGGAATGGCCATAAAGCACAAAACACCTGCACGAACACGCATTCACACACTTGCCTTGACCTACCTCCCCCTCCCAAACCACTCACACACACACAACTTTCTACAGAGTGAAAGCATGCCGATCATTTTGGAACATCACATTTTTCAGAATTACTCTAAATTTGTTGAGAGTTCAGTGATATTTTCTTTGTGAAGTTAGAATTGATGATGGAGTGTCATTTTGTGTTTAATGCCACATTCATAAGATGGCTTCATCATGTAGTACAAAGTTAGAATCGAACACATGTAACTCTTCAGGCATCTTTACGCGACTATAACATTGCGAAGCTCCTGCACATTTGTGCAAAGTTTTCTCTTTAAATCAGGATATCGCGTAAAAACCGTTGTTTAGGCTAGTTGTTATTTGGGAAATGTGGGCTTTATAAAATTGTTATCGTAAGTTCTTAAGGTGACGAAAACTTAACATTTATGGCTATGATGTAACGGCAAAGTAACGTACGGTACTTCTTTTCGGTAACGGTAGCGATTACGCGCTACCTTTTTTGTAGGTAATGTAGGGCGGTAACGCGCTCCTTTTTTACGTAACCAGTAACGTATTTAGTTACTTTTTTCGGTAACGCCAACAACACTGAGCTTAACCTCGGGCGGCCGCGCAATAGTGTTACGTGCCCCGTCGATGCGCATCAAAACTGAGTTGTGCCAGCGGTTTGCGAGTTTAACGTCCTA
The DNA here is from genome assembly GCF_052857255.1 of Amblyomma americanum. Classification (NCBI taxonomy): domain Eukaryota; kingdom Metazoa; phylum Arthropoda; class Arachnida; order Ixodida; family Ixodidae; genus Amblyomma; species Amblyomma americanum. The sequence continues at coordinate 119,135,565 of NC_135499.1, forward strand.
ATTCTGTACGTAGATTGTGCGCAAAGCCGTTTCTTATTTTTAGATATCCGTATGGTAAATACGCCATATGCTGTAAATACGACCATATGGCAGAAGCGGCTAAGCAAGCGCGACACCGGTAGGAAAGGCAATGCGTTACCATATTGGTGGCATCAGCCGCACGCACATGCTAACACTCTCAAAGCTCAACAGAATGGGATTAATTAATGTGCACCTATATTGCGAAATACGCTTTCGTATTTCGCACAAATCTAAACGCGGCGCGATTTGATCTGTGATACTGGGGTGAGCAGCATAGCGCCAAATAGATTGAAACACCGCGCAAAGGGAAAAGGAAAAGGTAGCAGAAGCATGTCACCAGCACGCACGGCGGAAGCAAGCAGATCGAGCCGAGCTAGCACTATTTGAAGACACGAAGAAAAAAAAACGCGAAACGCATTCGTGCCGCAGCTTCGTTGGAAGGTAGGCTAAATTTCTGTTTTCACTTCGTACACCACGTGGTTATGCGCTATGGGCACAAAACTAGGGCGTGACGAAAGCAGCGCCCTTTTGGACTGTTTGCTTGACGCCGCGCATACGAGCTGCTCCCTCTCTAAACCACGAAAGCGCGCGCAAAATTTTCGTAGCAGTGTCAAAGCGTGCGGAAAACCCTCGAGTGGGCGTGCTCTTCTCTCACAACGGCGTCCATGCACGAGCGGAGCGAGCATAGCGCGCGCGAAGCAAGCTCCGCTCTCAATGGCGCCGAAGCGCGAGCCAGAAATAACGAGTGCGTGCGCGCGAAACTCGTTTCTTCACGTGCGGGCCAGGCAACCCACACAAGTCAGTGGCGAAGCTCGTCGTCCTGCCCTACCAATTAGGAGGAATCGCTCGGAGAGGGCGCTGTTCACTGGCGTCCGCAGCGCCCTCTGGCCCAGGTTGTGTCACCTATAATGCCGCACTTCAGGGTGTGGTCGAACTCCCGTTTGGCGATAGCCGGATGGTCCCCTAAAAAGCGTCGTGGACGAGCGGCGACTTGTGAGCCGCGGATGAAGATGTGATGGATCACCATATGCTTAGGCGGCTTAGTAAGGTGGCAGGATTTCATTAACTCCGGAAAATCTCCAGGATTTTTTCAAATGGCGAGGTGGAGAGATGAGTCAAACCATCGCTAAAGCGATGACGCCGCACTCTGACGTCCGAGCCGAAGTAGGAGAAGAAATCCGAGCCGATGATCGAGTGGACCACGTCAGCGATGACGACGACCCATCGGAAAGCCCGGCGAACTCCGAAGTCAAAGGGAGCGAGGACAGTATGTGGCTAGAACGACTCGTTGGCAGCACGGAGCGAGTGCCCTGTTGACTTGGAACGTGAATAGGACAAATTGCCGGGCTAGTTGGTAATGATCCATTCTTGTTGACAGCGCGTTAAAGCACAGGGACAGAAGAAACACAGAGGACGACGTCACAGGCGCCTGTGACGTCGTCCTCTGTGTTTCTTCTGTCCCTGTGCTTTAACGCACTGTCAACAAGAATGGACTTGGAGCGGTCAGCCTTTGACTTGGAACGATCAGCCTTAGTCGGGGGCAAACGCTTATCTCCGCGTCCGTGTCTACGAGGGACTCGGTGCCAGATACCTGGTCGTTAGTCATAAAAAGGCCTGATTAAAGATACACAGAGCGTAACTTAAAAGAGACAAACGCAAAGACCAGAGCAGACACAGGCTTAAGCGCTCGTCTGTCTGCTCTCGTCTTTGTGTCTGTCTGTTTTAAGTTGCGCTCTACATATTTTTAAACATGGATTACCGACAGCCTTCACCGTTACCCTAGTAAAAAGGTCCACAGACTGCGACATATTACTGGCGTCAAAATACACGCAAAGGAGAGTGAGCAAAAACACACAGGACAGACGCTTATTTCTTCAACCACGCAAGTAGTAAAAAGACGACATACTTCATCTCACGCCACCGTCAGTGATCTCGGCGGGCGTTTTCCGACCCTGAACAAGGATATGTGCACCTTCGTTGCGCGGTATCGGAAGCGGCGGTGGCACTAGCATAAAGACGGAGTGCTGGGGCTCCGAGCATGATGTGCGAGTGAAATAGAGCGATAGCTGGGAAGAGGTGAATGGTCCACCCTGGGCAGGCGCAGGCGCGACCGAGGCGGTGAGCTCATCGATGCGCGTATCAATGCGCGAAATCGCCGTCTCAGTAGGCGAAAGGACCGGAGAGACGGACGGGGAAGCCACCTCATGAACACGATCAGCGAGCTCCGGCAGGCGGTCGAGGGTCAAGTCGCCAGCCGCCGCGAGGACTAGGCGAATTGACTGAGGGAGGCGGTCGAGAGAGAGCTCTCGAAGCAGCGGAGTTGTGGGTGCGGACGTCGCGCTCCCCGGGAACCTGCCACATCCAGTGCCGCAGTTGGGATGGGCGCCGGTCGCTCAAGGTTCTCTGCGGTAGGGAGCTGATGGAGGCGAGCACGGTCTGACAGCATGAGTCTCTACACCACCTTGGTCTTGAGGTGCTGCTAAGGTGTATCGCCCGTGGGTTCGGAGAGAAGATCCATGAGTTCGCAGGCCACACCAGGAGGAAGCGTCCAGAAAACATGGTTGTAACGCGTCGTTTCCGAGGTGATGTATTAAAAGCTTAACTTCGCCTCAATCTATAAAAACCAGATGTGCGGGTTCTGATACAACAAGGGAGAGAGGCGAAGCCGCAGCGACGGGACATCCTGTGGGTGCGACTCCCGTTCAGTGGAGGGGTCGACCGCCTCAGTCATGATGTTCGTCCTGAGTCATCACATGTAGGCTTATGCCTTAGGAGCGAAGGACGAGCAGCTGAGTCGGATCTAGGTAAGAATAAAACAGCTTGTCGTGGCTTCCCGTGCCATTGTCCCGCGGCTTCTTTATTTTCTTCCTCGCGCGGGCACGTTTTTTCCATGCTCTGGGCTCAGCCAAAGGAGGGCGCTACAAACTATAGCAGTTGCTACCATGAATTTTTGTTTCTTTTTCGATACATTTGTTCCTTTACTAGCACGGGAATAGGTCACCGTGCTTATCATTTAAAGGATAATCTTTCACGCTTCAGCTGACAACGTAGAAAGATCAACATGTTCACCATTAAATATACCCTTAGAGGCCCTGGGTGGCGATTACATATGGCTGCGGTGTGGCACATAAAAACAACGCGAAAATGGAGGGCCAAAACGGAAGTCATAATCTATTTATCAATTTACAGCACTTAATTATAAACTTATAGGTAACAAAAGGCGCTCACAGAAAAATAAACAGCTAGCAGTTTTTTCAGTGAAGACGATAGATATCTTACACCCTTTTTTGAACCTAGCGGCAACTCGTTCGATAGCATGCTGCGCTTTATTCTACTGTGAAATTTACATTACCGACACATAATTTTCTTGGTATACTCACTCCTCGCAGCCACTAGGTTGCTGATAGAAGTAATTGCGTCACACGAACTCAGAGTTTACCAGGTTTTTCAATGGAAGCTAACTCTTCCCATAGCTAGGTACAAAAACACTTCTTGCGATGCAATTTCCAACTTAAAGCTTTTTACCATAAGCGGAGTAACGGCACAAAGTTTTTGGGTGTCCGTATTTCTGCCTTAAAAAATTCTACACTCCTAGTAATTATATAATGAGTTCAAAAAACGAGTCTTCATTGGTGAATAATTTGTTACAATCAATTTTGTCCTAGAAGTTTTGGTCCCTGTCGACTTCAGCCTTGAGGTGCACTTGACGTCACGATCAAGCAGCCAACCTTGGCTGCCCACGTCGTCGGTGTACCCGTCAACCACTTGTTTTTCTTGTCTATAACCACTCTGTTCGGTGATGTAACAACAACTGGGGAAAGTGCACACTGGCGTCACTCAATGCGAGTGGAAATCCCCTGCATCTTCGGACAAGATTTGAAATCGTATTACGCGGTGTTTCCCGCGCGTCCTACGACAGAAATTACCTAGAAGGCATCTCATTCCAGCCATGCGGCAAATAATAACTGTTGGTGGAGTTCGAAGTCATGTCTTCAACATTTTAAAGTGTTTCTACTCTTTCCGTTAGAACTCCTACTACTACAACTTCTACTACTGTATGTTCTGAATTTCATAATATATAACTCGGCTGAAAGCTGGGGACCTTGAATAGTAAAAGTCATTCAATATGAAATTTGAGACACAGTTTTAGAAACCCTATCCTGGATCCCCTGCAACTGCGACTGTTAAAACGCATGACTTGTTACTGCAATAAGCTCTAGAACACGCTCAGGAAGAGAAATGGCCTATAGCTTAGCTGTCGGATAATGGAGTTCAGCAGCACAAACGGCACTAACATGCCACTTTCCAGCCCTGAGCTATTGAACACTTCAACATGTCTCAGAATTTCGTAGTAACTTCAGTCTCACTAAATTTTGTAATACCGCCTGTATGAAACACTAAGCGAAATTTTCATTCTCCTTTTTTTCCTCTTTTGTTTTCTTAATTAACTGCACTCCTTCGGCAGGAACGATTCTATCCCCTCCCACAGCTACGATGTAAAAAAGAGACTCTTTTCCCCAAAAATAGCAGTAAAGAAGGCTGGTTGGCCAATTTGCAGGTTTTTAAGTCAGAGTAGCTGGGTTCCAGAGCACACCGTGAAGCGGTTAAAAATACGACGGACCGTAAAAAGGTGAGATCAGGTTAGCTGGGTCAAGCATTAAAACAGACGTTCCGCCTACATGACTCAAAGCAATGGTGGAATGTTTGCGGTAGTATAACGCAAATCAGGGTACTCTTAATCATGCTTAGTTAGACCTTAGCTATAATATCGGTTGCAATACTGGTAATCTCTAGTTTATTCCGAAGCGCATTTCTCTACGCTGTTGCAGGGGTTCAGAGGCAGCTCAATTTGTTTAGTACAATAACGTGCCTCTTTGCGGAGGCCCGTTTTAGCTTGCAGCAAAAAAATGCCTTCAAGGTTCAAGGTTCGTTTATTACATGTTTATGGTACAAGGTTAGAGAAAAACATTGGAATACAGAAGGAGGTCCCAAAGTCAGAGACTGTGGACGGGACCTCCTGTAAGAACAACTGTAAAAATGGATTACAGACAGCAGATGCAAAAGAAATTTAAAGTTTTTGGCATCATAAATGAGCAGTAAGTGAAATACGAGAAATAATGCAAAACCTTATTTAAATGAAATATGATTACACACCTAATATCATACAGACCAATACAAAAGACAACTCATTGAATAATATAAATGACAAAACTAGTACCATATACCAAGTAAAATACTATTAGGGGGATTGTAAAAACTGACGGAGAGCGGATTTAAAGGCAGAGATTTTAGGTGATTGCTTAATGCTAACTGGTAATGAGTTCCATAATGTGGTGGCAGTGAAACGAACTGTTTGCTTTCCATAATTAGTGTTAGGTTTAGGGAGTAAAAAGTTAAAGTTATTAGCAAAACTCGTGTCGTTGCGACGCGGATTTTGATCAATGCTAGTTAACGAAAAAGGAAGTAGATTTATAACAGATTTTTACATAAGGGTACATAATTTGTAGTCGATTATTTTGGGCACTGATAAAATATTGTATGATAGGAGCAGACGAGGGGCATTTGCAGAGTTGTGACTATAAGTGATAATTCGAATTGCTTGATTTTGAATAGTTTGCAGTGAAGATAAATGCGAAAGATACTTGTTTCCCCAAGCTCAAATGCAATACTGAATACAGGAGTGGATGAACGAATAATAGAGGGAAATGAGAATAGGAACATTGAAATATGGGCGAACTTTAAATAATACTCTAATACCATACGACATTTTTCGGGAAATAGATGACATGCGGGTCTGAAATTTATGATGTTTATCCAGTACTACGCCTAAAAAGGATACGTGATCAGCTGAAAGAATTGAGTTTGAGCCTATGCTAACAGACGGGTTTTCGCAAAGAATTTTTTGAGGTCACCTAAAAACTATAAAGCTGGATCTGGATGCATTAATGAACAGCAAATTATTTCTGCGCCAATCCAATACATTCTGTGCATCAATAATAAGTTTATCGACCACTTTATTTATATGTGAATCTGAGGTTAAGATTGTTTTGTCGTCAGCATGAAGAAAACAGTTGGAATTAAAAAGACACCTAGGGAGGTCTTTGATATATATTAAAAAAAGAAGAGGGCCAAGAAGGGAACCTTGCGGAACTCCAACATTAGTAGTCTTGAATTTTGAGTATGTTCCCGAGATGAACGCGGCTTGTTTTCTATTGAATAAATAGCTTCTGATTAGCGAAAGTGCAGGCCCAGTTATGCCGACAGCGTCAAGCTTACTGAATAAAATAGCATGGTTGAGGGAATCAAAAGCTTTGGAAAGGTCAATAAATAATGCACCTGCAAAGTTACCTGCGTCGATGTTGGATTTAATTTTATCGGTGACAGCGATCACAGCTTTTTCGGTGGAAAATCCCATTCTGAAACCGAACTGGTTAGGTGAGAGAATGTCAAATTTTGTTAAGTAATTGTTTATTCGGATAACAATGGCTTTTTCAATAAATATACTGAAAAACGATAAAACAGCGATTGAGCGGTAATTAGTAATGATTCGTTTATCTCACTTTTCGAAGACTGGAATTAGCTTTGGCTTTTTGCAATGCAGTAGGGAAAGTGCCCGATTTCAAGACCAGATTGACAATATGGGCGAAGACATCGCAAATGAGATGCGCAATTAACCTAATATGGGATGATTGAATATTATCGAGACCTGGACTGGTGTCTTTCAGGTTGCGTATTATTTCGCCGATTTCATCTGGGGAGACAGGGAAAATGAAAATGCTATGAGGAGATCGTTGTAATGTTTGATTAGCGGCAGTATTTAATACTCCTGAGGCTAGAGGAAATGAATCACTAAAGGCTTCAGCAATGTCTGAGGGATTGGTATATGTTACTTTACCGGAAGTAATTGTTGATACGGGAGCTTTCGAGTTGTTTCTGTTTAGGAAGGAATTAATAACTTTCCATCGCTTATGAACGTTATTTCCAGCGTGATTTATTTAAATCTCTTTCATAGTAATTTCTCTTCGCTGTTCTAAGGAGCAAACCTAATACATTAGAATATTTCTTATAACGCGCTAAAAACCTTGAGTTGAATGGTTGCTTTTTGCATTTTCTATATAGGTTATCTTTCTTTCTCAAACTGCTTAAGAGGCCAGAAGTCATCCAGGGATTATTCGGAGTTGAAAACCTCTTATTGCAATTATATATAGTAGAACACTCATCGATAGTATTAGAGATAACAAGAAAGAACTGATTGAATGCACTATCGGCGTCATCAAGAGCCTTAACCACTGATTAGTCAATAATAGCAACCCGTTCAAGGAATAATGCAGAGTCCAATGTTTTTTAAATGAACTGTGTATGCCTAACATAATTAACACAGTTATTCAACTGTATGAAAATAGGGTACTGATCTGTTATATCGGCTTCTATGACACCTGCATCAGGGGCGGACATTAGGTTTGATAAAGCGTGATCTATGAGGGAGCTTGAACCAGTAGCGTAAATGCGTGTGGGAATGTAGATAAGATTTTCGAGGCCATGAATATTTAAAACTTCTATATAATCTGCATATGGGGAGCAGTCGGGAACTAATGTGTTAATATTGATGTCACCCATTAATATAAAATTTTTGCGTTCCATTGACAATACCGCTAAGACTGAGTGCCGAGCTGAGCAGTAATCTTTAACATGGGACGAGGGCGATCGGTATATGCAGCCAATGACTATATTTTTTCTATCTAGTGAAAAGAAAGATTCGTCTGGTTCGATCCATAAAGATTCACAACTTCCCACTTTTAGCGATAGATCAAGTCGGCGACGATAGTGATAGCAAGAAGAAATAAAGATCGCTGTGCCACCGTGCGCGCTTTCGCTACGATGGCAGTATTTAGCGCTATATGAAGGCAACGTGTACAGGCTCTTGTCGGCATCCGACAGCAAAGTTTTGCTCACGCAGATTACGGAGAACTGGTGTTGAGTGGCTGATAATAGGTTATTAAAGTCGTCCGAATGTTTTCGTAAACTTCGTGCATTGAAATGAATAAAAGATCTGCAAGAAGGGGAAAGATAAGATTTTAGATTAGAAGGCGCGAAGTATGAGGTCATACTGACGGAAGAGATTAGAAGAAAAATGCAGAATCTTAGGTGAAAATGGAAAGGGCGCATTCAGATTTAATGCGGAAAACATGACTGGTCTCTGTCTTACGTGCCAAAATTTGGCAGTTTTTCGTCCAGAAAAACAGCCACCCCTTTTCTTTCTTGAGTGTTCGTGCCTTACTGAGAAGTTTCTTGTTTTCCACAGTAAGGTGGTCATTTACATAAACTGGCTCCTTTGTTGCACCTGGGAAACCCAACGTACCGGTGTCAAGCCGTGACTTACGAGCTTTATCCAAGAAATCGTTTCTTTTAGCGCGGGAAATAAAGCGAGCAATGATGTTCTGCCCTGTCTGAGCGGGCACCCGATGAACTATGTCAAGGTCGGCAGTGTCAGCAGGGCAGCTTATTTTCTCTCCAACCGACGCCACAATTGCAACACAGTCCTCACCATGTGTGCAAGGGACACCTTTGAATTCAGCATTATTCATTCTGGAATATTGATCCTGATTGGCGATTTGATTTTTTAGCATTTCATTCTCGAGTTTAGGCGCGTTGTTTGCGGCCAAGAGATCCGCTTGACTACTCTGAACTTTTTCTACTATGTCATTCAAGAGCGTGAGACTAGCATCCATGTCAGACACATCCTTAGCCAGTCCACCTACGTCTAGACCAGATTCTTGAAGCTTGACAGTTACTTTTGTGACAAGTTCATCAACTAAATCATTCATTTTGGCCTCAAACATAGCCTCCAAACTCTCAATTTTTTTAGCCAGCTCGACATTAGTGGGCATCATGAGAAAAGCCAAGACAGTTAGCACATCGAGGCAAGCAAAATTGGCAGCAGCAGTGGTTGCAGTCAAGGTAGTCATAATTGCAAAAGATTAAAGGCACCAACCTGGGTGAACAAGGAACGATGCTTAGGGGTAGGTCCAATGCTGCAATGAAGCTGGGGGTCTCGAGGTAACCGCTTTTAAGGCCAGAAGGATGCTTGCGCAGGCGCTACAGTGAAGGCACGGTTCCGTGGTATACGTATCAATGAAGATAGCGTAGTACCGCCCCGTTGACGCGAGGCAGGAATCAGACCAGCTTGGAATAACCAGGCAGACGCCTGGCAGGCACTTTGGAATCTGCAGAGGCTTGGAAACTTGGGTGAACAAGGAACGATGCTTAGCGGTAGGTTCGATGACTGCAACCACTGCTGCAATGAAGCTGGGGGTCTCGAGGGGACCGCTTTGAAGGCCAGAAGAAGGATGCTTGCGCAGGCGATACAGTGAAGGCATGGTTCCGTGGTATACGTATCAATGAAGATAGCGTAGTACCGCCCCGTTGACGCGAGGCAGGAATCAGACCAGGTTGGAATCACCAGGCAGACGCCTGGCAGGCACTTTGGGATCTGTAGGGGCTTGGAAACCTGGGTGAACAAGGAACGATGCTTAAAGGTAGGTTCGATGACTGCAACCACTGCTGCAATGAAGCTGGGGGTCTCGAGGTGACAGCGTAGTACCGCCCCGTTGACGCGAGGTAGGAATCAGACCAGCTTGGAATCACCAGGCAGACGCCTGGCAGGTACTTTGGGATCTGCAGGGGCTTGGAAACCTGGGTGAACAAGGAACGATGCTTAGCGGTAGGTTCGATGACTGCAAACACTGCTGCAATTGTGATAGCACGCCAATTAAGTAGGGTCTTGCGCTACCCTATTGCACCGCTCTCAACCGACTTTTCAGCGAAAAAGCATGTCTGTAGAATGTCTTAATACAGAATTTTTGCGTAGCACATCGGCGCTAGTTTTAGGCCTTGAAGAAAGATTTCAGTGACTCGCTTGTTTTCCTCCTTAACTGGTGTAGTTTGTGAGCGTTTAACGTCGCAAAGCAAGGTGTACTTCAACGTGCACTGACGTCACATAGTGCACGGGCATCTAGAAATTCGCTTTAATCGAAATTCGACCGCCGGGGCCTGGATCGAAGCCGCGTGTTTCGGGTGACAGACGAGCGCCATAATGGCTCAGCCTCCGTGGCGGCCCTTTCCTCCTTAATTGGCATTCCTTTTAAAAATTATTCCTCTTCCTTGAGATTGCGGCGCCAAGCTTTTTGAATAAAGAAATTACCTTGGCAGGCAGGATAGTGATAAACGTAGAGTGCATTTATGGCGACATTAATGGCAAAAAATATAGTAATTAGGTACAGAATTGTTCGTGAATCTTAGGTGCCGAATACACTGGAGGGCATTTGGGAGGCGTCCATCTGATTCGACGCCTTTCTGCAAACACTCTCCAGCGTCCTAGACAAGAACTATGTATGCCTTCCCTGGAAGTAGAGTAGTCGTTAGCACGCACAGCTGCGGAACTGAAGGATGGTGGTTCGACTCCCACCGTGCGCAAAGATTTTTTTTTATTATCGAGTTTTCGAGTGTGACGGACTGACGGACGGATGGACATCGCGAGTATAAGCCATTAAAGGCTTTCGCCTTAATACTCCATTGCTTTAAATAGGTAAAGAATCGATAATGCAGCGGCGGAAAAAGTAATTTACGCAGCAACAGCTCTGCTCTATTAAGTACAAGGAAACGAGGATCTCCTAATAGTGGTTTTTCATTTCTTGCATATTTTTTTCTGCGACACAGAAAACATACGATCTCCATTATAAGTTTTAAAAGCATGCGGCAGCTCTGTGATCTGTGCTCAAACTATTTCTTTGCCTTGCTTAACAATCTGAAGAATTTAGCAGCCCTAAGGCACATTGATGAAGGTTACAAGTTGACGCATATTAGTTATTTTCGTGCTTGATTGAGAAGTAGCCTCCCATTCCTGAATACATATATTGGGATAGAAAGGGCAATCAACTGAAATGCATCTGTCGGGCGCTGCCACCTTTTTAACGAGAAAAGTTCAATCACATCAAGTAAGTTTGTTTTCCGGAATGGGTGCGCGCAGGCCTCACCGCTCAATACTTCTTGTGAGCCATCACAGAGTCCGCACTTATCTCAACTTCACAAGTTTGAATCTATACTTGCGGTAAAAATATTTTATTTTTCGCTTGAAATTCATTTCTAGTTATTAACACTTTGGCTGGCAATACAAACAGAAAATGGTAAAAAATAACCAAATGAAGAAGTGGTGCTAAGAAGAAAAATTTGATTCTTTCTCCGTTAGTGCCCTAAATACAATATTTACAGTGAAATTCAAGCTCAAAATAAGGCAGAAATATGAGAAGATGAAATGAAGAGGGCAGAACAATGTACTTATTTTTGTTTTTATTATTTTAGTGTTGAAGGATTGGGTGAGTAAATCACATACATAAACAAAAAGAAAGCGAAATGTCCTTATAAAGAATCTGTAAGCACTAAGCAGGCACTGAAGTACATAAAGAAGCTGATTTTATTAGCAGGAACAGAAAATATTCACAATCTGAAGCAATGTGCAGAAACAAGATAACAGTAGCCGGGACCAACATACTTCCCAAAAGGAATACAAAAATAGGAGAAATACGCAGCAATATATCCAAAGACAAAAGCGAAAACAGCGTTATGTACGTTTCAATCGAGGCTAGACAACTGCAAAGCGGAGATGTTGAGAGATGAGGAGTTAACCATATGGTAGGGTAATGAATTCCTGTTTAGAATTGGTTGTGGAAAATAGAACACTTAAATGTATTGCTGTGTGTTTTAAATTCTCATAAAAGTTTTGAATGTTGCGTCCTACTATTCCGAGTTGTCGAAGTTGATGAATATTCGGTAGAGTCAATCTTTAGGCCCCAGACAAAATAAGATAAATGAATTTTTACCGGGCATTCTTTGCTCGAATACTGATAATGGGGAGGCCAGCCTGTATGAGCAGTTCAGGTGGAAAATAGCGGCGGCAATATTTATTAAAAACAAAACTGATATGCTTCCGTTGTACGGCTTCCAGTTTAAGTATCAAATATTTTGGGCCAGGAAACCAACATAGTATGTTATATTCAATAACCGATCGTACAAGGGAAGTGTATGCAAGCAATATGGATTCAGGTGAGGCGAATATGAAGGAACGTCTTATTGAGCTTACAGTAGCAAATAAGTTTTTTGTTACATGTGATACGTGTTTCTCCCGCCTTAAATCTGAAGCTAACTATTCCGAGGTTCTTAAACTCCGGAACACTCTTTAATATCTTGGCTCTATATTTATAGGAGAAAGTAAGTGTCAGTTTTTTTGGTTGTTTTTATGACCGCAACTGATTTTTTTCTAAATAAACTAACATCTCGTAATATTCCCGCCGATATCTTGTTTTTAAAGCGCTTTATTAAACAGAATTTGATCTTCGTTTCTGGTTTGTTTATAAATAATACTATCATCAGAAAACATGTGGACTTTGGCATCTAGATTTTTAGTTATATCATTTGTGTACATTAGGAACAACATGGGTGCTAGTACTCTGTGCCTCCAGATGTTGCTTCTATTTTTTCTGTAGAATAGACTGCAATATGAGCAAACAGTCGGTGGTCTAAACGTAAGATCCAGCGAGGGATTAGGTTTGTAACGAGAATGTTTTGAACTTTGAAGATCAGTTTCGGAGGTGACACATAATAGAAGACTTTTGACAAGTCAAGAAACAATATGTCAGTCTGCCCGTGCTTATCGATGTCAAATTCTGAGCAATGAATGCGTTCCGCCAGCTGCGTAGATGTGGATAACCATTTCTCAATTTTTTTTTGATTTTTGTTAAGCCGTCAATTCTGTTAATTGTAAATCACGGTGTGCTTGATTATAAAATATTCCACGATTTCCATGCTACGAAGGTAAGAAAAATTGGCGGGTAATATGTAGGGTTGTTAGTGTTGCTTGATTTATGAATGGGAATTTAGCAACTTTCTGTTTCGTAGGTATGCCTGAAGCAAACAATGAATTCTTTTAAATTAGAAGCAGAGATTTTGACACTCATTAGGCATATGGTTTAAAAAATTGGTTATGAATATTGTCGGGACCACTAGATTTCCTCAAGTCAATTTCATGCCATAGGGATAGAATGCCTTATTCTGTTAATGACAACTGCCTAATTAGCCACTGACAATCTCCTGAAATTTCAACGTTTCTTGAACGTTTCGCAACGAAATTCGTCTTCGCCTTCGCCTGAGCAAGCGTTCCTCAACCTCCTTTCCTTCTGCTCTTTTTCTAACTCACCCTTTTTCTCTTTTTTTAGATTATGTGACATGAAAGAGGCATTTGCATGAAGCTCGTAAACCTCCACTTTACTGTTGTTATCTACCTTTACTTTTATTTTTTTACTGTCAGTGCTTCTCATATGCTTAGTCTCACTTTTTTAGACCAACTTCATTCACCTACTCTGTCTCCGGAAGCAGTTCTTCACACCTGCAAAAAGCCCATTTCAAGTCGACGTTCAATATTTCGCCCCACCTCCATTTCATTCGGCTCATCTGGCATTTCTCCTTATTCTGTTCATTGTGTATCTCTTTTGCATTAACTGTTTTCCTTGTAGCTTACTCTTGCTTTCAAATAAACCCTTAAAGTGTCAGCCACACGCGCTTTGTAGCGAAGATTGCAGATTTTTAGGGAGTTGATAAAGAAAAGAAGGGGACACTTGAGCTCCAAGTCAACGGATTGACGCCATAGCATTAATGGGCTAATACCGATATTTGCAGAATTGGTCATTCTCTACTTTACATTCATGAATCCCTATGAGTCCCCATACCCCTCCTGGCCCAGTGGTGCAGTGGTTACGCGACGCAACACTCCTCTCCGATGGCAAGAGCTGCTACCAGCAGAGCTTGTGAAACCCACCTTGCTCTTCCCAACCAACATTTAGCAATCATTTATTAATTTTACCGCAACCTGCCACGGTGTGCATTTTACTTACAATAATATGCACAGGTTCCCAAGCAGTACAGGTAATTGGCCGAACGTTTGAACCGTATTGGCAAAGGCCGGCCCTAAAAATAACCACGATGGAACCATACTGTTGCAAAATTGGGCCAATTACGTGTGCTGCCTGGATTGTGATGATGCCGCAACCTGGTTAGAGATGGCCCAACGTGGTTAGGTGGCCAACCTCCCTACTACTTCGATTCTCTGGGGATATTGTGAGATTTTTCGCTAGCGATATGACGTTAACATAAGAAGTCGTCCAAGATCTCCCCACTCACTCTAAAGCAGTTATATATTCGCAACGTATAACAGTGGAAAAATAGGTGTTGCCTCTTCAAAGAACGTATTTCACTGTGGAGATATTTTAGGGTTCTTGTCAGATTATATTTTCAGTTTTTCGCAACAAAAATCGTGGAAACAAAAGTGTCCCGATAGCACGAGAGTTCATAATTTTGTGAACAAGGATTTTTCCTGGTTCGAAAAAATTCTTGTAGTCAAAACGTCTGGAAGTCTCTTTTTTTGGGTCATCACACTAAGAGATCAAAAATAGATAATAAACCACAGATATTTAGATTCCGAGCATGAGCCTCCCCTGACACTTTTTCCCTTATCAAGTTGTTAGAAAAGATGATTTAATTTATTTCGCAACTGACAATGTTCCTAAATTCTAAAGCATATGTAGTGCTGGTGCTTATTTCTTATCTTATAATTGAAGAATTTCCTAAGTAGCGTGCAGGGAAGAGAGAACGGGCCCCGCCCTCCACGCTTTTTGTTTATTTTCTGCGCTTCATCTGCTCGTCATCGGCGGCCCGTTCACGAAATGTACAAACGGAGAGAAAAGCGTCTAAGACACGAGGTGCAATTCACATTCACATGGCTTTTTTATGAGCCGGTCATTGCAAATAATACTTGTGGAGATCGGCCTAAACTATGGACTGTATAATGTGTGCTAGTTAAATCAGCCGAACAACAGCACACTTCGCACCTATCAGGAAATATCTTTAGTTGTGCGTCCTGGAAAATTTTAACCCCTAGAGTAAACATTACAGGACAGGGCGTGCTCCGGATTCTCGAGAATTCCGTAAATGTTAGAAGAGACAGAAACCAGATAGTAGCGTAAGTTGTTGCTATATGTCCGTGTTTTTCTCAAACGTTTAGAGTTATGCTTTTTTTTTTCAAGTTCTTTTTGTTCTGGATATGCATTTATTCTCTTTCAGCCATTGCTCGCGTGGAACAAAGAGCATCCGAAGCGGAAGACACAAAAAACAACAAGGGCGACTGCATGTTGTTTGTGCAAGGAACTACATGCGAACCCAATGAACAATGCAAAACGAGTTTCGAGACACTTTGCGGCGGCACTACTATACGTCAGCATTTTAGCAGTGCAGGATGCACTTTAGCAGACTCTATCACTAAATAAAGCAGTAAATCTGAGCCGGAAGTGGGTGCCTCAGAAAACTAAACAGATTTTTTTATCTAACACCAACGACTGCATGCACTATTCAAGAAGTTGAGAATTCCACAAAACCTAGATTTGTATCATTGCCAAAGAAACACTCCCTGCAATTTTTCGTTACTTTATATATTTGTTGGCGGGTTTTCATATGTAAACAACGTATAAACGGCGCATCTTTTCTAAATAACGTGCTATTTACTGTGTGCTGCTTAATGTGCCGAACTTGCTTGTGGTTTATACGAAACGGCGGAAGCCAACACCAAAAGTAACTTGGATCACGTGTTCTTTTTGGAAAATTTGGATGAAAAGTCACAGGGCGTTTTCGCAATTTTAGCGCGCCAGGGTGGCTTCGTGGTTAGAGCGCTCGGCTAATGATCCCAGACCGCGGCGGCCACGTTTCGTTGGAGGCGAAACGCAAAAGGCGCATTTGTGCTGTGAGATGTCAGTGCACGTTTAGATCACCAGTTGGTCTAAATTATTCCTGTGCCCTTCACTACGGCACCTGTTACTCTTTTCTTCACTCCCATCTTCCAACTTTCTCTTAAGGCGTTGTTCTGGTGTCCACCGGTGTTTGAGACAATTACTGCGCCATTTCCTTTCCTCAGATCAATTTTCAAGTTTCTCACTTTTTGTCCCAGCCAGCATGCGGTGGCCGTGAACCGGATTTTAACTCGTCGGCCTTAGCGTCAGCCACCAAACGCCGATGCTCTTGAGGCACACCTACGACTCAGTAGAAAATTGCTTTCTGCCATTCATGAGAGCTATTTGTTACAGCTGCACTTTAAGAAAAAAAGGGGTAAAAAGGGTGCATCCTCACGATTTTTGCTATCTGAAGACGCATGGACAAAAAATGACTCTCTTGCATCCATGTGGACGTCGTAAGTCTGTTAAGGAAAAATTCCACCTTTTTCTTTACACTCTTTAAAACCAGCTGTGCTCCCCCTGCGGGAAGACGCCGTACAACAAAGTATGCAACCCGCACCCCCTCCTCTCTCTAAGATGGCCCTCTCCCGAAAGTGGGTTGGCTGGGTTATTTTGAGGAGAATATTTAAGAGCTATGCTGTCTTCGCCTCAGCCGGAACAAGTAGGCGTGAGTCATTTGTGGACACACGCACCTCCCTGCATTGATCATTTTGATCAGTGACTAAAGGACGCTTGCGAAACTGAAACGCGCCTCCTCGCTTCTTCAATGGCCCAGAAGGTGCTAGCACTAAAGCCCGGAAGCGTCTTTCGTTGATGAACACGTACAGTGATCTCCTCCTCCTTTTCGTCTAACATGGTCGGCAAAAATGGCGGACGAGGAGGCTGGGGCACGCGCAGGACATTAATGGGAAAAGGTGCACTGGCCCTTGATCGGCCATGACAACCATCACGCATGCAAACATTATCTTGGCTGCTAAAGATCAAAATAATAACTAATACTCGGTGCTTGTGCTTTCATACTTATGACTGGGTATCGTTTTAAAAGAGCAGTAAGTTGGCAAAGACCAACGACATGATAGGTTCTGTGTCACTCCGTTGACCAATTGCAGCTGTGAACGAAATAAACATTTTAGCGCCTCACTCCAGCAAACACACCAGAGGCATGAAAATTATTTCAGTTTTATCTTCGGCTTATGATAAACCTTTCATTAAGGCAGAAATAAAAGCTTTCAAACAAACTGCTTTGCTTCACAGCTCTATTCGTTAGTGCTGCTCTTAATTTTTTAATAGCGTAAGATAAACACCAGGACGCTTATTTACCCCAGTGCCGTTGCGTATCAGGTGCGCTGCTTTTCGAGCAAACCCTCTTTATGGCACGTGTTTCTTGAGCAAATAAAGCGACGTAATGCTACATGAAATAAGCACTATCCTCTCTCACCAGACTCATGAGACACGAGCCAAATCGTATCGTACACTCGCCAAGAATCTCCTCGATAGTGCTTTGCTCGTTACAGTCGCTCGAGTCTTTAATTTAATATCAACAATTCCAGACTATAAAAAGAAGGGATTCACTGTGATAATGCATACAAGTTATTAAATCGTAAGCTGATGAGCGTGCGATATTGTTTATGTAGTAATTTTATGTTAACTAAAGATATATTGTAATGTAACTCAAATCCCGAATAAATTGCCCTCTCTCTGGAGTAGTATGCCAAGCCGACAACTAGACGTCTCGTGTTCTATTAAAGTCCTTCCGTCCTGCACACTCATATTTCTGCTCCATTTTGTCAAAAACGAGCCTTACTCGCTGATAAATGGGTCATCTTCACCACTAATACTAAGAAGGCCGTAAAACAAAAACTATAGGAAGGAATAATTCAGCAGCTTAGGTGCATTGTGAATGTGAACTGAACGTTCCATATAGTACGTGGGTATATATATATATATATCTATATACATATATATATATATATATATATATATATATATATATATATATATATATATATATATATATATATATATATAATGCTACGCTACTAACTACTCTAGTGGCGCCATACAGCGGCTAAACTACATTGGCAAGCCTTGAGCCATCTCGGGCCTAGATGCTTCGTCTTCATCACCTCTCGTGCTGCCTGCTGCCTTGCGCGTTCGAACGTCTTGCGCGTATATTTAAAGCAAGTAAACCAGCCCTGCTTACGTCAACCGTTTCTCAGTGACAATATATATATATATATATATATATATATATATATATATATATATATATATATATATATATATATATATATATATATATATATATATATATATATGTGTGTGTGTATTGTAAGACGTACAATTGGGGTTTGCTGCCCCAGCGGCCAGTGCCGCCAAAGGAGAGAAAGCTGAAGAAGACGAAGCTGACGCTCTCCAAATCTTGGCTTGGAGCTACGCTATGTCAACAAAGATTTTGCCTGTCCACATTTCTTGTGCGTCTGATTTGCGTCTTTAGATTTGGTGGAGATGCTGCCTGTTCCCACCCTGGAGATACAGACCTTACGGATCTACACCCCTTACCAGCCTCTACACCCCTTACCAGCTTCTACCACGATGACTGGCACCCAGCCCCAGCCTGGCTCCACTGTTCCCGCCACCGCCGTCTGTTCCGGTCCCGTGCGTCAGCTCGACCCTGCGATCTTCAGCGGCACGGACGACACCGACGTCGAAGACTGGCTGGCCTCCTAAGAACGCGTAAGCGCCTATAACAAGTGGGACGACAGCGTCAAGCTGACAAACGTCATCTTTTATCTGACCGACGTCGCCAACTTGTGGTTTCGCGACCACGAAGCCGATTTTGCTACCTGGGCGGCCCTCAAAACAAGTCTTACCGATGTCTTCGGCCGCCCCGCTGTCCGAAAACTTCGTGCCGAACAACGGTTGCGCAGTCGGACCCAGCAGAGCGGCGACAATTTCACAAGCTATATCGAGGATGTCGTTGGTTTATGCAAGCGTCTGAATCCATCCATGAGCGACGCGGACAAAATCAAACACATTCTTAAAGGGATTGAGGACGATGCATTTCAGATGTTAGTGTCCAAAAATCCTCAAAAATTCTCCGACGTCGTTTCTTCGTGTCAGAGCTATGACGAACTCTGGAAACAGCGTCTTTTCACCCGCCGTACCATTTGCCCGGACGACACCCTTTCGAGCTTGGCTGTCGGCGGTCCTGCTCACGATCAGTCGACCGTTCTTCAGCAGATCCAGCAGTTTGTGCGGGAGCAGGTCGAACGGCAGCTATCGCTGGTTACCTGCCAACCCGCTCCAACGCCAACGCTGTCGCCTTCCCTTCACCGTGTCAGTCATCCAGGAGCAGGTTGCAGAGGTCCTGCCGCCCGCTAATCCACCTCCTGTAGTCACTGCGCCGCTGACCTATGATGAAGCTGGCTGTCGTCGGGCCACGACCTCAGCCGGTTGTTCCTGACTATGCGCCACCTTGCACCGTCTTTCTTGACCCGCCGCTCGCTCCTAAAATGCCTCACCCTCACCGGCCTTTGCCTCGCACCGCTCCACGCTCTCTGAATCCGTGGCGCATGCAAGATAACCGCCCGATTTGCTATTCTTGCGGCCTCGCTGGTCATGTGGCCCGTTGGTTCCGCACCCGCGGATTCCGTTCTCACGACTGCGGGCGAGCGCTGACGACGTACGACGTTCCCGTGCCCTCCGCACCTGACTCTTCAAATCTGCCCCAGCATCCCTCTACCTATCGCTCCTACTCCTACCACCGAACCTCCCGGTCGCCGTCTCCTCGCCGCCGTTCGGCCTCTCCTATGCGCAGCCGGTCGCCACCCCTCCAAGCGGAAAACTAGGCGCCGCAGTTCCGGAGGCAAGAACTGCGCCGTCACCGACCGTCTCAAGTCCTATTGCCGCTCCTGTGAACATTCTTGAAGTGCTCGTTGAAGGTGTTCCTGTTCATGCGCTCATTGACGCTGGTGCTGCCGCGTCCATCATTAGCCGCAACTTGTGCCGCGAACTAAATAAAGTGACGACGCTGCTTTCTGAAATTTCCATTCGAACCGCCAGCGCTGACCCGATTCGACCTCTCGCAGCGTGTACCGCTCGCCTCATCATCCAAGGCCTCTCTTACACCATTGAGTTCTTCGTTCTTGCCCGCTCCTCTCACGACATCATCCTCGGTTGGGACTTTCTCTCCGCGCATCACGCAATAATCGACTGTACACGTGCTCAAATTGATTTGTCCCCGCTGTGTGATACTCTTGTGGACGCCTCCCCTGCTACTGCCGCGCATATTCTCGCCACCGACGACACCGACGTGCCGGATTTCTCTTCTGTTCTTGTGCCCCTTACTTTTGCTGCACTCTCTGACGCTACTGTCCTTTTTTCGCCCTCACCCCTTTGTGCGCACCGCAAATCTCTCATGCTCCCGCATGCTGGGCTCACAATTTCTGGTGATTGTAGCGCCCTGTATGTTGCGAACCCGTTGCCTATCCCGACCACTTTATTTCGGGAGAATCGCTTGGCACGGTTGATGTCATCAATCTCGACGACGATTCACCTGTTCCGGATGACCCTCCCGCGTATGACATCAGTGCCCTCACTCCTCTCATCGTCGCAACCGATCAGACCTCACCCGACCGGCTCGCCGGCTCTGCCACCTCTCCAACGCACCCAGCTT
Source organism: Amblyomma americanum (assembly GCF_052857255.1). Lineage (NCBI taxonomy): Eukaryota > Metazoa > Arthropoda > Arachnida > Ixodida > Ixodidae > Amblyomma > Amblyomma americanum. The sequence continues at coordinate 119,156,094 of NC_135499.1, forward strand.
GTCGCCTTGCTTCAGCGCTTCCGCGCGTCCTTCGATTCTCATCAAAACACCTTGGGTCGTACAACAGTGGTTCGCCATCATATCGACACTGGAGCACATTGACCTTTGCGCCAGCACCCTTACCGCGTCTCCTCCACTGAGCGCCGCATAATTGATGATCAGGTGAGCGACATGCTACACCGTGGAGGGATCCAGCCCTCTCACAGCCCGTGGGCTTTTCCCGTTGTACTCGTCAAGAAAAAGGACGGTTCCATTAGATTCTGCGTCGACTACCGCCGGCTAAACAAAATTACTCGGAAAGACGTCTACACCCTGCCTCGTATAGATGACGCGCTTGACTGCCTGCAGGGGGCAGAGTACTTTTCTTCGTTAGATCTGCGCTCTGGATACTGGCAGGTGCCAATGGCCGAAGCTGATCGCCCGAAAACAGCCTTCATCACGTCTGATGGGCTGAACAAATTTAATGTGATGCCCTTCGGTCTCTGCAACGCGCCTGCTACTTTCGAGCGCATGATGGACAACATCCTACGCGGGCTGAAATGGCAAACATGCCTCTGCTACTTTGACGATGTTGCCGTATTCTAACCGAATTTTCCGTCTAATCTTCTTCGTCTTGAGTGTGTCCTTCAGTGTCTCAGTGACGCTGGCCTGCAGCTTGATTTGAAGTGTCACTTTGGCGCCCGACAGCTATCTTTGGCCACGTCATGTCCAAGGATGGTGTCCTCCCGGACCCCGCCAAGCTACGAGCAGTTGCTGATTTCCCGAAGCCCACCTCCCTGAAAGAACTTAGAAGCTTTATTGGACTTTGTTCGTATTTCGTCGGTTCGTAAAGACTTTTGCTGCAATTATCGCCCCACTGACACAACTTCTCGCCGGCGGCCACGACTTACCGGCCTGGTCCACAACATGCGACGAAGTTTTTGCCATGCTGCGCCATTTTTTCACCTCCCCTCCGATCTTGCGCCATTTCGACCCTTCCGCCCCTACAGAACTTCACACGGACTCCTGCGGCACCGGTTTGGGTGCCGTTCTTGCTCAGCGGAAACCTGGTTTCAATGAACACGTCGTTCCTTATGCAAGCCGTGCACTCACAAAAACGGAGACTTATTATACGGTCACGGATAAAGAATGTTTGACAATTATTTGGGCGATCACGAAATTTCGCCCTTACTTATATGGGCGCCCGTTCGCTGTCATCACAGATCACCATGCCCTTTGCTGGCTGTCGTCACTCAATGATCCTTCTGGCCGCCTCGCTCGTTGGGCTCTCCGATTACAAGACTACGACATTCAGGTCATTTACCTCTCCGGACGCAAACACTCCGATGCTGACGCCCTATCCCGCTCCCCTGTGTCAACTCGACCAACCCTCTATTTCCAGCCTCACATCTTTCAATACCATTGATATGGCTTCTGGGCAGCGCCAGGATCCTTGGATAGCTTCTATTCTCGATATCTTAGCCAACCGCTCTGCCAGCCCCCCTTCTAGAGCATTCCGTCGTCAAGCCCGTCACTTTGTCGTGCGTGACCAGCTGCTGTACCGTCGCAACTACCTACCTATGGTCGCAAATGGCTGCTCGTGATTCCCCTGCATCTCCGCTCCGCTATTTGTGCCAGTTATCATGATGACCCGCAATGCGCTCATGCCGGTCTGCTGAAAACTTTTACCCGCCTATGTCTTCGGTATTATTGGCGAGGCATGTACCGTTCTGTCCGTCAATACGTCCGCTCTTGCTTCGAATGTCAGCGGCGCAAAGATCTACCACAGCATTCACCGGCTCCTCTGCAACCTTTACCTTGTCCGGCCCGCCCTTTCGACCGTGTTGGAATGGACCTTTATGGCCCACTTCCTAGCACTTCTGCTGGGCACTGTTGGATCATTGTCGCCATATATCATCTCACGCGCTATGCGGAAACTTCCCCGTTACCAGCTGCAAGGGCCTCCGACGTCGCCGGTTTTATACTTCAAAACATCATTCTTCGCCACGGTGCGCCTCAGGAATTGCTCAGCAACCGAGGTCGCGTCTTCTTGTCCGGCGTCCTGGAGGACCTTCTTCGGGAGTGTCACATCGTTCACCATACAACTTCATCTTACCATCGCCAGACGAACGGCATGACCGAGCGCTTTAACCGGACCCTCGACGACATGATGGCCAACTACATTCCATCCGATCACTCCAACTGGGACCGCATTCTACCATTCGTTACCTATGCTTACAATTCTGCAATGCAAGCAACTACTGGTTTTTCCCCGTATTTTCTTCTCTACGTTCGGGAGCCATCTTCAATTATGGACACCATGCTCCCTTACCGCCCACATTCCTCCGAATTTACAGCCGTCTCTCAAGCCGCTGCGCATGCCGAAGAATGCCATCAACTAGACCGTTCTTTTACTGCCCACGATCAGTACCGTCAAAAAAGTGCCGCGCCACTTCTACCTGTCTGCCGCCGGGTTACCTTCCTGACTTCTTAGTTTGGATTTTGGTGTCCTCCTCCAGCCCGGGCCCGTCGACAAAACTGCGAAGCGAATACCACGGCCCCTTCAGCAGTTCAGCAGACATATCCAGGTAACTACCTCGTCGAGCCCCTCACGCTTTCGCCTGATCATCGACGCCGCGGCCACGAAATAGTCCACTTCTTCTGCCTGAAACCCTACTACGACCCCGCTATCATCCCGTGCCCTTAGGCCGCCAGGATGGCGCCTTTTCACCCCGAGAGTATTGTAAGACATACAATTGGGGTTTGCTGCTCTAGCGGCCAGTGCCGCCGAAGGAGAGAAAGCTGAAGAACACGAAGCTGACGCAGTTCAGTTGGCGAAGAACACGAAGCTGAAGCTCTCGAGCTCTTGGCTTGGAGCTACGCTGTGTCAACGAAGATTTTGCCTTTCCACATTTCTTGTGCGTCTGATTTGCGTCTTTACATAAGATATATTTATCTATAAAAAGCAAACCTTAAAGAATACCGATTGTAATAGTGAGTGCTGAACAAACTGGTACAGGTTTCGTTTATAAAAGTGCACAAGTTACCTTACATACCTAGAACCACTAATGTAGTTTGAATGCACCCTGAACTCTGCTCAATGCAGCTTCTAACCATCTCTTGCACATTTTTAGCCATTTGTGGCCGCATACGCATTCCATCACGTATCCAGCTGCGCCGAACTACAGCAACAGCATCTCCTTCGCCAGGAAACTTGACAATGGTTTTGAAGAAGAAAATAATATACATTAGTGAAACTTTCATGATTCGCCTCTTTACAAATGATATGCCCTCAGTGGCAAGCGTAAGAAATTACACTGATAACTGAAGATGCATAGTAGTCTCATAGCAGTCATTCATATGAAATGACTGTCACCTTTCTGAACCAATGAAATGAATCCAATATGGAACGAGATGTGAAAATGCAACATACAAGCAACTGCAAAAAAATTTGTGGAGTGGTATATTTAGCTAGAGCAAGAAACATCCTCGCTTAGGCAAAAGGGAAGGACTATTGGTTATGGTTGCCACAATGACATTACAAACATTCATGTAGCCTTTGCTGACTTCACACATCCTTCCCTGTCCGCTTGCTCAACTCCGTGCAACAAAACAATCATAATCATAATTAAAACCACTGGTTTTTAAACTAATTTAATTGCAGTGCATCAATCCAATCATTTAGTTTCAGTTCCATTCTTTCTTCGTAATAATAGCAAATCCTTTTACAAGCATAGTTTAGAGTAAAACAACCGTAGGTACATTAAATATTGATATAGCAACTGTAAGGGCTCACAGATATGCCGAGATATACTCCAAGTATCTGTTAGAATAACATATTTTATCAGTGGGGAAAGACATCAAGGCATCCCTAGGAAATATTTGCCGAAAAAAACCAGCTGTTGTATAATAAATACGAAATAAAGTCGACCAAATTGTCATACAAAGAGAAAAGTCTATACCATATTTATAAGCTGCACTGCCGGCTGAGATTTGCCCTTATTAGTAAACATGGCTTCACTGATTTTTCTCCCAAAAAGAGGCATATCCAGAACAGTAAAAAACAATTATAAATGAGACACTAGGACAACAATATTCACAGATGACACGGATTTCTTCCGACTAAGACACGCTGTGCAAACTTTAATGCGGGGGCTATATTTGAAATGCCTCCGTACATCTCCAAATGCAGCTTAAATGGTCTTAAACGGTATGCCCCAGAAGTCGTAACATAGGTGTGTTTGTGTGTGTGTGAAGGATGCCAACAGTCACCGAAACAAAGGTGCATCGGGGAACGTTTATTTTTTTAAGATTATTTGCAGTGCTGAGAATAACACTTCGATTAATATGTCGCTTAAAAAAAAGTACTTACAAAGCAGCAGCAAAAGAAATATGCCGCCGGTGGGATCTGAAGCCACGACCTCCGAATATAGCATTCGGTGCGTCCGGATATTCGGTGACTGTTGGCTTCCTTCATGTTAGTCAAACGAGCCCCTCATTTCCCTTACCTTGTCTACTAATATATATTTATATATACGGTCGCGCGGCCGCCCAAGCGGGTCAAGAATTCCCGCCAAACAGCACAAATGGCAAAGGCCCTTGGGAAGCCGGGGCGGCGCTGCGACAGAATGACAATGATTAGTCACCCAGCCTCCTCTCTGTTGCCTGAGGCGGGAGAAAGGGAAAGAGGAGAACAGCGCGTGTTGTCGGCAACAGCCGCGCAAAGACAACGGCGGGAAGCCGGGATTCCCACAAAACGTAAAACTGGATGCAGACTACTTGCGAGAGAACGATACCAGGGTCGGAACAACGCTTAGGTATGCGAGTGTAAATACAAGATATCGCGAGCACGGATGAATGCACAAAATGTAAAATGACTTCTGGACCAGGTCGTTCATTGCCTGGACTGCGACCTCGTTTCCCTTGTGCGACATCATGCGTGCGAACCAAGACTAGAAACAAACGGCCACGGGAAACGGCCTCGGAGCAGCGTGTGAAATATATTTTGACATAACACACGTTTTACATCTAAATACATTTAACTGTAAAATATGTTCACATTTAAAACAAAAAAGAAAGCTCTACAGCATACAACTCGCCGCTGCCACCAAAAGGGAGACAGTGAAGCACAGGACGCGGCGCAACCAGCTGAAGACCAACCGCCTCCTCCTGGTTGGGTCTCTCACTTCGGCAGATCCAGCTTAGTGTCCAAATCCGGCACTTCCAGGGCACTCCACGAAATCCGGCGTCCCATGCTATGTCGTTTGCGCTGGCCCTGCGTCCATGTTCGCAGGCACTAGTTAGAAAACTAAATGGAGCATCAACGTCTTCTATATACGTGAAGAGAAGACCATCATAGCGAGAGACCTTAAGGCGCCGACAAGCTTTATGAAAAGTGAAAAGCGCAAAACGCAGGTGACTGGTATCTTTGGTGAGTTTGGGAGTGTCAATAAAAGCGCAAGAATACGCTTAGCAAACCACCTTCATCCAACTTTCGTAGGATAAATGAAAAGTGTGACCGCTAAAAATAAATCCACAAACCCTCCATACTCTATGCACGGGTCATTTTACATTCATAACTGAATACCACCCTTAATATCTCATAAAAACAGAAGTTATGTGCTCTCTTCTTGAAACATCATTCATGGGATCTATGTTTTGCAATACTAATAATGGGATCATGTAAAGCGATATCCAAAAGTAGAACACAGCTTGCATATGTATACAACCACTGGCGGTCACATATCCTTGTGAGGTGCCTGTTCACAGTCCTCCCTAGGCGCTGCAATTTCATGGTATATACGCCATCTTTCGATAGGCGTAGACACAAAGCAAATTACTTTGTCGCATTATTATTACTACAGAACATAGCTGCGATGTACCATGTTTCAAGAAGAGTGATTGAGTAAACGTTCAATAAATCTTTACTCACTCCTCATGAAAGACCGTTCATCAGATCTATGTTCTGCAGTACTAATACTGGTTACTCACTCTTCTTGAAACATCGTACATAAGTTCTGCAGTACTAATAATAGGCCAGAGTAATTTGCTTTGTGTCTACGCCCATTGAAAAATGACATACATCTGATTGTCATGCATCAGGAATTTACAGCGCTGAGGGAGGACTGTGATCAGACACCTCACAATGATTGACCGCCCTCGGTTTAATACAGATGAAAGCTATGTTCCCCTTTTGTATACCGATTTGTTTCTTCAGACATTGTCGCTGCTCTTGCAACAGGCTGAGGGTCTGTTCAGACAGCATAATGTTGCGCATATATTTGTCAGATTCAGTGCATTGTGCGCTATGCATTTTGCGGCTACGAAAATTATCGTGGACAGAGCCGAGAAAAAAGGACGAGGCAAAGCGCAAACTTGAAATGAGATCCATCTGCTCCACGGACCAAGTGTGCGCTTCATTGGAGAGCGTGATGGCTACGTCCCTTGTCCCCCCGTTTCTTCCCGCCTTTGTCCAAGTTTTTTTTTTTGCGCGGTCAGTCACCAACTATAGCCCACATGCCCGTGTTAACTACATTCAGCACATTTTGCCAGTAAAATAACTCAAAGGGCTATTACGATATTCGGCAATGCCAAATTCAGCGCAGTTGTGGAGGGGTGTTTTCTGACATGTTTACACAAGGACCGTGCACATTACTCGCTGCAGCATGTCTTCGCGGTGGTGGCGCACAGCAGAAGCGGACAGGCACCAAAGCGGTATGTTGCCCCCCGGTGGAGCACGGATCACGCGACCACTCCACACGTCCTGCCTCAAGGACGCTTTTTGAGGAAGAGACCCGGGATCCTGTTAACCGCTCGTTTCTGGGTTGAGCATCGGTGGCGGTGATGATGTAACCGTGAGAGAACGAGGAGGAAGGCATCACCGCCGCGTATCCGCCAAACAGGCCATTAGAAGCCGCGCTGTAAAAATTAAAGCGCAGCCCCGTACATACGCGTTCTTCACGCTCGATGATGATGGACCGCGATGAAGGCGCGGAGGAGGGCGCTGCGCCCCCTGCTTGCACCAGCTGCACAACGGACCACGTATGGATGTCAGTGGGGCGGGTGATGGGGGCGCCTTTAAAGTCGTACAGCTGTCCAGTTGGAGGCGTCATGACTCCCGCGTAGAAGTAGCGGTGGTACCGAGGGTCGCAGTAAGCAGCCAGTTCCTCCCCCGAAGGCACAGAGGGCGTCGGCTTGGTCGCAGTAGCTGCCATAAGGATGCCGAACCTCAGGAGCGAACGAAGACCAAGCTATAGCACCGGCTGCATCAAGGAAGGCGTACAAAAGGACCTTGGTGACCGTTTAGGTACGGCGCGTGTACGTACCTCGCGTCGCGCTCGTCTTCATCTTCCTTTCGACACTGCCCGGTGCATCTGTCGCTATGCAATAACGGTGATGGACGGTGCACCGGTCGAAATTGAATATCATATACCTGTAGCGTATCGCGTTTGCCGCATTCGCATTACATCGTAATATCCCTTTAGCGGGATACTTGTATATAGCTATAGATGTATTGGACTGCTCATATATTGCAGAATCAGCATTTTCTGGGATTCAGCGCCTAAAGGCGGTCTTTCTTAGGTGCTGTTCCAAGGCTTATTTTTCCATTCTGTCAAAATACTAAGGAGGCTATTTCAAACCTAATTTTCGCAATTAAGGTTGCTGTAGACCTTGTGGATATGGCCGGCAGGCGTTGCCAGCGTCGGTTCCAAGCTATCCGCGATGTACTGTAGCGTTAATGTGAGTCAGTTTTAATTTTTACTGAAAGCGCACTAAAGGCGGGAAGAAAGACGAAAGTATGACACGAACGAGCAGTGACAACAAGCGCTGAACAAGCTATGTGGCGCATGAGTGATTTGCATATTCATGTTTGCCTATGGTAAAACAGCATATCTTTGAGGTAAAAAAAGGCGGAGAGACAATGGACGACTTTGGCGAAGCGAAGAGTATATACGTAGAAGCTCGGACTTCCCGGAATCGGCACAAAGGGTGAACAACATACAAGTCCCTATTGCGACATTATCGCGGCGCGCATAGAGCTACGTGTCCAGCATTGAAGCAGCAATGACTTCGCAGTGAAAATAATAACATCCAAGGCATGTCCTTGGGAAATCTTGAAAGGATATGCGGATATCCCTAGGACGTGCTGAGAAACTCTCTAGGACATCCCTCGCATATCTTTTTGACCGCATTTTCTGTATCCCATGGAGGTCCGCAGGAAATCCTAGTGGATATTCATAGATCTTGATGAGGACATTAGTCGACTAAGAAATGTCCCAGAAGATTTTTACAGGACTTGAAGAGAACATATTGGCCCTTTTTATGGAGTGGTATGGGATGTCCATGGGAATTTTTACTGGACTCTACAGGGACATAGTCGTAAATGATCCTTCTAGACAAACAGGTGTTTTTTCCGGCAGCTCGGAGGCATTAAAGGCGCCCAAGGCTACCCAGGAAGACAAAGTAGTCTGGGCGGTTAAAAGGAAATAGAAATAATGTTGCCTTACCTGCACCACTCGAAGAACAATGGGTTTCCAGAAAAACAGGACAAAGCACATTTACAAATATACCATGTCGGAAGGCTGCTTCAGTCACTAGAAATGCAAGATAGTTGCATGCAAAACTGGCACACATGAGTACATATCTTTTCCAGCAGTCATAATTCTTTTCATAGAAGTGTACTGTTGATAGCAGACTTCCAGTAAACTTTGAGGTATATACACCACGCTGAACAGAGACAGCTTCAACATCAAATATAGATTTATGTTAGAAATTACAAAATTCTCAATCAATCTTACAGACATATATTCTGATAGAAGCCTTTGCACATAACTTGTGCACTTTCATTACGAGTAACCAGTCATTTTGTAAACTGCACAAGGATATTTCCACAGAAACAGATTTCAAGACAGCATATATATAACAATATTGTGAACAAGACTAGCGTCTGAAATCTTACCGAAATAAAATTGTAAGAAAATATGTATAAACCTAGTTCACCTTGGCATTGAAAAGGGGTACATAGATTGTGCACACATCATAAGGGCCCTTGTTTCATTGGCAGTGATCCACACGCTTGTGATGTAAATAAATGCATCAACAGTTCACAAGAGGCGCAAAGGACTAGTTTCACGCATCACAATGACACTGTTTTCATGTCAACAGCATAAGGCTAGCTGCCACAAAAAGAATTGATCTGGCTAGGAGTGGGGCGCCCACGGTAAAGAGAGGGCCGAAAGACAGCAACACTTTTTCTGGCTAGCAAAAGCAGACCAAAATCTGTGCATACCTTGTGAGAGAAGTAAATTTTACGGCATACGTAATTTCAAGATGTAGCAGCTATATTTCCTCTTGTGATATGCCAAAATGTGACATTCCTGGCGTATTTCAAAAGCCTAGCAGCAAATGTGCAAGAAAAGGACAACATTGAAAATACAATGCTAAAAACACATCAACTGAATAAAAACTGAATTAAATTATCTGAAATAAAAACAATCGATACAACTACGAACACAGCGACGAAGGACATTCAAAGGAAACCTTTCAGCTAATGGCATCGACCAGTTCTGATGGTGTCGTGATTAATACCCCCCACATGAAATCGCAGGTAACTGCATGTAGCTCGGTGGCGGTAAATGGGAATAATGGGAATGATTCGAGATATGGTCGACACCGTTGATTGGAGGGCCTTCATCGAAGGCTATATACGACTGCAATCTTGACTAGCATCATGCATAAAAATAAGAAAGGCTTTACAGAACACTTGCAAGAGCTGGCACGCTTTTAGTATTCAGGTGTGGGACATTTGCTAGTTTGGGGCAGCCATAAAAGTTTAGAAACAAGCCTTAACCTGATCCACTAATAGGAAAACAGGCTATGGTGCGGCACAAGGTGATGAACACACACTGTGCAGTACAAATTGTGTTATACTGCCAGTGATCTTGGCAGTCTGTTAGGAAGCACAAGAAACCGCTGCAAAACAAGGAGACAAATGTGGAAAAAAATTCAAAAGAAGCAGTTTATCACGTTTTGAAAAAATAAACAATAAGTAGAAAGTAATCAGTACACTGTGGGGCACTCAAGAAAATGTGCAAAGCACAAGGAAACAATAATGCAAAAAATTCAAAAGAAGCAGTTTACCACGTTTTAAAGTAAACAATAAGTACAAAATAATCAGTACACTGTGGGGCGCCCAAGAAAATGTGCAAAGCAAGATTGTTTGCAAAACATTGTCCAAAACAAATGGCATACAACATGGAAAACACTCGGCTAAATTTACAGGTCAGAATAGTCACTGTCCGCTGGTATATCAAGCAGCCTGTGAGATGTTCCCTCCAGGATTCTTGCTTCTCCCAGGTCAGTTGGAAGTGCTGTTTCGTCAGTGGTTCTTCAGGTTAATATCAACATTTGCATGAGGCCAATGCTATAAGTATTTAGCTGTGTTTCAACAAAGTAAATTTAAAATACAATTTTCGACTTGACATATTAATTATGTAATCGTGTTTTAAATCAGAGAATTTCTGCATTTTCATTCCAATACAAAATCCTGAAAGGGGCATGAGACACATTTTTCACATGGCTTCACCTTGAGTTTACATGCTTTTGTGAACAATTATTGGCCAATGACATGCCGCCAATGATTTAAATGCTAATGAATATATATTTTTAATTTGTACCAAATTAGGTATTCTGTACCTGTACCACTATGTGTCAGGTGAAGAATAGATTGCGTAGTGCATCCACTGTCACCTGTTCCGCCACTGGCATGTGCCGACTCTACGCTGTGCCTGAAGATGACGAAGTTGTCCCACACTCTTGGTGCTCGATACACCTGAGCAAAGTGCAAGATCTCACACCGCGTCTCCAAGGACACATAATAAATGGACCGCTACAATTGCAATGGATGAGCCTTATTAGCTGTAAACTGGACACATCACCATCATCATCAAGCTGACTACACCCACTGCAGGGCAAATGCCCCTCCAAGTCTCTCGAATTAACCCTGTCCTTTTCCAGCTGCGCCCACCCTATGCCAGCCAACTTCTTAATCTCATCCGCTCATCTAACCTTCTGCTGCCTCCTGCTACACTTGCTTTCTCTTGGACACAGAGTCCCACAAAACATAGCATAACGCCTGTCTCTCCGTTGTGTGTTAAAGCATTAACGGACTGGCAATGAAGAAAAGCAGGCAGTAATACTAGCATTTGCAAGTTTTGGTGCCAGCTCACTAGATTTATATCCATACCTGCCGTTATCTCGGAGTTTAAGTGTCTTGCGCTCCATTCTTTCTTTTTCGTGTCGCAACCATGACTTTGTACACTTTCTCTATTTCAGCCACTGTTCCTTCACAAGTAGTTCTGCTTGTTAAGACATCTAAAATAGTAAGGAAGACGTGCTTCACTTTCCTGTTACACGACATTCTTCCTGCACAATGATAGCGAATGGCTTGAGAGCACCTGCTTGTCTTGAATATTACCTAAATTGTAGATAATTTTCATAACATCATCTAGTTTGTAGCATCAGGACAGAAAATACATTTTTGAAATGAGTGCTACCCTCATTTAAACTGATACATGGAAATATAAGGTAAAAAAATCAAGTTTAAGCTATATGCATGAATTTCCCACATTACTGTATAAGATTTATTTACAGACGGAGTGAAACAATCATATCCAAGTCTGCACAGTCTGCACAGGCGTCAGGGAAGATGAGCCAACTGCTGAAAGTGGTTTGCCATATAGCTGTCTACCTGGTCATGGCGAATAACGAAAGAATGCAAATCTGACCTTTGTACTGTCTTGTGAACCGTCGATAAAATTCGGTTTTCCCTATATCAGTCATGGCATGCAAGCAGAAGAAAATTATTGCTTGTGTTACGGCTGCCTAAAGCTATCATATTTTGTTTGCTATGCATTTGATAACTGTTAAATAAGGTTATCTTTAATAATGCATATCCTGTTAACTTAAGGCACCCGTTCCTCACAAATGCAACTTGCAGTTTTCTATCAACCTTCAGGGCTCATAAAAGCAGTTATGCTGTACCGTCATTTTGAATTTCTGACAGCTTGGGAGTGACAAATTCTTTTACGAATCAGCAAATTTATTACATGTGTATGGTCATACTTAGCATTATTTCGCCGCGTGCTGTTTCCCTGAAGTGGCGCTCGCCTTTTCCTCCCTATCAACTGTAGTGCATAGCCACTTGATCAGCAAGCAGGTCCTTCAGGACTCTCCTTGTAGCATCAACGATGCCAGTTCCCCCTAATTTCTTCCATCGTATCTTCTGCAAAAAAGTGCATCATAGTGAGTAGACGGAGTTTACACTGACAAGAAAAAGCCTGCATAAGAAAAACACTACCAAGCACCCACTTACAAATCAATGTTCCAAGCCTTCCTTTAGTAAATTTCCGTTATCCAGGTATTTATACTGTATAAAATCTCGCCACACAAGCAGTTTCATTTTTCTGAGTCAAATATGAAGTGGTTTTGGCTCTTGTGCTTACATGATGGCCAGAGCTTTAGATGCTGTGCCATGCTAGCCACAGCTTTCTAGAGAAATATATTTCTTAAATAGGAATTGTGTCCAAGAGAACATATTCATGTCATGCAGTTATTCGTTTTTAATTTAAAACTACAACAACTACTACTTAAATTACAAAATTTAAAGTGTAAATGACAGGATAAAAAAAAACTAAAAATTGAGTCAGGAGTTTATCGTTTTAATCATCTCTTTCTTTCACCCCCTTCTACACACTTTCCCCATGACACAGTCCACGTGTCTATTCTTTAGAATGCCAAGGCTTTAGAGGAATCTCATAGGCAACAATCCAACTCAGCAACGTTGAGTAGTGACCTAGTCTGCAGTATTTCTGGATTTGAAAAAGTAGTTGCTAAAAAAAATTAACTTTATTGACTGGGTTCATGTATAGAGAGTTAGGAAAATGAAATCACACTGAGAAACAGCAATATAGGATGTTTCCAACCCGGTACCATTGAAGCAGGTCTTTTCTGGTCTTAAAATAATGTGCACGAAATGCACAGCGGCTGCCAATGCCACTGCCAAACCACTGTTTTTGTATGCTGCAAACAGACGAGTAATGGGTACCTTCTTAAAAATATTTCAACGCAATGTTTCTTAATGTGATCCCCAACTTTATATTTATGAAACCAAAAATGAGAAGAATTCTTAGTTTGCTGCTCTCACCTAGGACACGTCCTTTTTAAAACCTTGGTTCAGCTTGGTATAACAGCAGGTATGCAAAGGTTCACGCAATAATATATTGTGTGTACGCATCTAATACTACATTTTTACATTCTTTTAATTGCCTGAAATGCACTGAAATTGCAGATCCTTACAATTTAGCAGTTCACAGGCTGCAAAGGGCATTTTGGTAGGTGTTGGTGGCGTTGGAAGACTGTATGGCTCAACAGACTCATCTGAGCTGCTATCGAACTGTTGTTGTTGTTGTTTGCCTATCCAAAGATGGCACATACCCACACTGGGGTTCCGCTTTTTGTTCCTCCTCCTTGGCTCGTCAGGGTCTGTATCTAAGCTCGATGTGAGCTCTGCTTTGGAGAGCTTAGTTCTTGCTTCTTTATAATTATCTAGAAAAATATAAGTGTAAGAAATACAATTGGGGTTTGCTGCTCCAGCGGCCAGTGCAGCCGAAGGAGAGAAAGCTGAAGAAGACGAAGCTGACACAGCTCAGTGTGCGAAGAAGACGAAGCTGACGCTCTTGAACTCTTGGCTTGGAGCAACGCTGTGTCAACAAAGATTTTGCCTGTCCACATTTCTTGTGCGTCTGATTTTCGTCTTTACATTTGGTGGAGGTGCTGCTTGTTCCCACCCTGGAGCTACAGACCTGAAGATATACACACCTTACCAGCTTCTACCACGAAGACTACCACACAGCTCCAGCCTGGCTCCACTGTTCCCGCCACCGTCGTCTGTTCCGGTCCCGCGCGTCAGCTCGACCCTCCGATCTTCAGCGGCACGGACGACACCGAAGTCGAAGACTGGCTCGCCTCCTATGAACGCGTAAGCGCCTATAACAAGTGGGACGACAGCGTCAAGCTGATAAACGTCATCTTTTATCTGACCGACGTCGCCAACTTGTGGTTTCGCAACCACGAAGTCGATTTTTCTACCTGGGCGGCCCTCTAAACAAGTCTTACCGATGTCTTCGGCCGCTCAGCTGTCCGAAAACTTCGTGCCGAACAACGGTTGCCCAGTCGGACCCAGCAGAGCGGCGAGAATTTCACAAGCTATATCGAGGATGTCGTTGATTTATGCAAGCGTCTGAATCCATCCATGAGCGACGCGGACAAAATCAAACACATTCTTAAAGGGATTGAGGACGATGCATTTCAGATGTTAGTGTCCAAAAATACTCAAACCATCTCCGACGTCGTTTCTTTGTGTCAGAGCTATGACGAGCTCCGGAAACAGCGTCTTGTCACCCGCCGTACCATTTGCCCAGACGACACCCTTTTGAGCTTGGCTGTCGGCGGTCCTGCTCACGATCAGTCGACCCTTCTTCAGCAGATCCAGCAGTTTGTGCGGGAGGAGGTCGCCCGCCAGCTATCGCTGGTTACCTGCCCACCCGCTTCAACGCCAACGCTCTCGCATTCCCTTCAGCGTATCATCCAGGATCAGGTTGCAGAGGTCCTGCCGCCCGCTAATCCACCTCCTGTAGTCACTGCACCGCTGACCTATGCTGAAGCTGTTGTCCGGCCGCGACCTCAGCCGGTTGTTCCTGCCTATGCGCCACCTTGCACCGTCTTTCTTGACCCGCTGCTCGCTCCTACAATGCCTCACCCTCACCGGCCTTTGCCTCGCACCGTTCCACGCCCTCTGAATTCTTGGCGCACGCAAGATAACCGCCCGATTTGCTATACTTGCGGCCTCGCTGGTCATGTGGCCCGTTGGTGCCGCACCTGCGGATCCCGTTCTCTCGACTACGGGCGAGCGCCGACGTACGATGTTCCCGCGCCCTCCGCACCTGACTCTTCACATCTGCCCCAGCATCCCTCTACCTATCGCTCCTACTCCTACCACCGAACCTCCCGGTAGCCGTCTCCTCGCCGCCGTTAGGCCTCTCATATGCGCCGCCGGTCGCCACCCCTCCAAGCGGAAAACTAGGCGCCGCAGTTCCGGAGGCAAGAACTGCGCCGTCACCGACCGTCTCAAGTCCTATTGGCGCTCCTGTGAACATTCTTGAAGTGCTGGTTGAAGGTGTTCCTGTTCATGCGCTCATTGACGCTGGTTATGCAGTGCCCATCATTAGCCGCAACTTGTGCCGCAAACTAAATAGTGACGACGCCGCTTTCTGAAATTTTCCTTCGAACCGCCAGCGCTGACCCCATTCGACCACTCGCAGTGTACACCGCTCGCCTCATCATCCAAGGCCTCGCCTACACCATTCAGTTCTTCGTTCTTGCCCGCTCCTTCACGACATCATCCTCGATTGGGACTTTCTGTGCGCGCATCACGCAATCATCGACTGTGCACGTGCTGAAATTGATCTGTCGCCGCTGTGTGATGCTCTCGTCGACGCCTCCCCTGCTACTGCCGACGCATATTCTCGCCACTCACGACACCGACGTGCCGGCTTTCTCTTCTGTTTTTGTGCCTCTTACTCTTGCTGCACTCTCTGACGCTATTTTTCTTTTTTCGCCCTCACCCCTTTGTGCGCACCGCAAATCTCTCATGCTCCCGCATGCTGTGCTCACAACATCTGGTGGTTGTAGCGCCCTGTACGTTGCGAACCCGTTGCCTATCCCGACCACTTTATTTCGGGGAGAATCGCTTGGCACGGTTGATGTCATCGATCTCGACGACGCTTCACTTGTTCCGGATGACCCTCCCGCGTATGACATCAGTGCCCTCACTCCTCTCATCGTCGCAACCGATCAGACCTCACCCGACCAGCTCGCCGATTCCGTCGATGCCGCTCTGCCACCTCTCCAACGCGCCCAGCTTGTCGCCTTGCTTTCGCGCTTCCGCGCGTCCTTCGATTCTCAAGACACCTTGGGTCGTGCAACAGCGGTTCGCCATCATATCGACACTGGAACACATCGACCTTTGCGCCAGCGCCCTTACCGCGACTCCTCCACTGAGCGCCGCATAATTGATGATCAGATGAGCGATATGCTACACCGTGGAGTGATCCAGCCCTCTCACAGCCCGTGGGCTTTTCCCGTTGTACTCGTCAAGAAAAAGGACGGTTCCATTAGATTCTGCGTCGACTACCGCCGGCTAAACAAAATTACTCGGAAAGACGTCTACCCCCTGCCTCGTATAGATGACGCGCTTGACTGCCTGCAGGGGGCAGAGTACTTTTCTTCGTTAGATCTGCGCTATGGATACTGGCAGGTGCCAATGGCCGAAGCTGATCGCCCGAAAACAGCTTTCATCACGTCTGATGGGCTGTAAAAATTTAATGTGGTGCCCTTCGGTCTCTGCAACGCGCCTGCAACTTTCGAGCGCATGATGGACAACATCCTACGCGGGCTGAAATGGCAAACATGCCTCTGCTACTTGGACGATGTTGTCGTATTCTACCCGGATTTTCCGTCTCTTCTTCTTCGTCTTGAGAGTGTCCTTGAGTGTCTCAGTGACGCTGGCCTGCAGCTTGATTTGAAGTGTCACTTTGGCGCCCGACAGCTATCTTTGGCCACGTCATGTCCAAGGATGGTGTCCTCCCGGACCCCGCCAAGCTACGAGCAGTTGCTGATTTCCCGAAGCCCACCTCCCTGAAAGAACTTAGAAGCTTTATTGGACTTTGTTCGTATTTCGTCGGTTCGTAAAGACTTTTGCTGCAATTATCGCCCCACTGACACAACTTCTCGCCGGCGGCCACGACTTACCGGCCTGGTCCACTACATGCGACGAAGTTTTTGCCATGCTGCGCCATTTTTTCACCTCCCCTCCGATCTTGCGCCATTTCGACCCTTCCGCCCCTACAGAACTCCACACGGACTCCTGCGGCATCGGTTTGGGTGGCGTTCTTGCTCAGCGGAAACCTGGATTCAATGAGCACGTCGTTCCTGATGCAAGCCGTGCACTCACAAAAGCGGAGACTTATTATTCCGTCACGGATAAAGAATGTTTGGCAATTATTTGGGCGATCACGAAATTTCGCCCTTACTTATATGGGCGCCCGTTCGCTGTCATCACAGATCACCATGCCCTTTGCTGGCTGTCGTCACTCAATGATCCTTCTGGCTGCCTCGCTCGTTGGGCTCTCCGATTACAAGACTACGACATTCAGGTCATTTACCGCTCCGGACGCAAACACTCCGATGCTGACGCCCTATCCCGCTCCCATGTGTCCTCTGAACTCGCCCAACCCTCTATTTCCAGCCTCACATCTTCTTTCAATCCCATTGATATGGCTTCTGAGCAGCGCCAGGATCCTTGGATAGCTTCTATTCTCGATATCTTAGCCAACCGCTCTGCCAGCCCCCCTTCTAGAGCATTCCGTCGTCAAGCCCGTCACTTTGTCGTGCGTGACCAGCTGCTGTACCGTCGCAACTACCTGCCTATGGTCGCAAATGGCTGCTCGTGATTCCCCGGCATCTCCGCTCCGCTATTTGTGCCAGTTATCATGATGACCCGCAATGCGCTCATGCCGGTCTGCTGAAAACTTTTACCCGCCTACGTCTTCGGTATTATTGGCGAGGCATGTACCGTTCTGTCCGTCAGTACGTCCGCTCTTGCTTCGAATGTCAGCGGCGCAAGGATCTACCACAGCACTCACCGGCTCCTCTGCAACCTTTACCTTGTCCGGCCCGCCCTTTCGACCGTGTTGGAATGGACCTTTATGGCCCACTTCCTAGCACTTCTTCTGGGCACCGTTGGATCATTGTCGCCATATATCATCTCACGCGCTATGCTGAAACTTCCCCGTTACCAGCTGCAACGGCCTCCGACGTCGCCGGTTTTATACTTCAAAACATCATTCTTCGCCACGGTGCGCCTCAGGAATTGCTCAGCGACCGAGGTCGCGTCTTCTTGTCCGGCGTCCTGGAGGACCTTCTTCGGGAGTGTCACATCGTTCACCATACAACTTCATCTTACCGTCGTCAGACGAACGGCATGACCGAGCGCTTTAACCGGACCCTCGACGACATGATGGCCAAGTACATTCCATCCGATCGCTCCAACTGGGACCGCATTCTACCATTCGTTACCTATGCTTACAATTCTGCAATGCAAGCAACTACTGGTTTTTCCCCGTATTTTCTTCTCTACGTTCGGGAGCCATCTTCAATTATGGACACCATGCTCCCTTACCGCCCAGATTCCTCCGAATTTACAGCCATCTCTCAAGCCGCTGCGCATGCCGAAGAATGCCATCAACTCGACCGTTCTTTTACTGCCCACGATCAGTACCGTCAAAAAAGTGCCGCGCCACTTCTACCTGTCTGCCGCCGGGTTACCTTCCTGACTTCTTAGTTTGGCTTTTGGTGCCCTCCTCCAGCCCGGGCCCTTCGACAAAACTGCGAAGCAAATACCACGGCCCCTTCAGCAGTTCAGCAGGCATCTCCAGGTAACTACCTCGTCGAGCCCCTCACGCTTTCGCCTGATCATCGACGCCGCGGCCGCGAAATAGTCCACTTCTTCTGCCTTAAACCCTACTACGACCCCGCTATCATCCCGTGCCCTTAGGCCGCCAGTTGTATTTTCACCCCGGGGGTATTGTAAGACATGCAATTGGGGTTTGCTGCTCCAGCGGCCAGTGCAGCCGAAGGAGAGAAAGCTGAAGAACACGAAGCTGACGCAGTTCAGTTGGCGAAGAACACGAAGCTGAAGCTCTCGAACTCTTGGCTTGGAGCTACGCTGTGTCAACGAAGATTTTGCCTTTCCACATTTCTTGTGCGTCTGATTTGCGTCTTTACATAAGATATATTTATCTATAAAAAGCAAACCTTAAAGAATACCGATTGTAATAGTGAGTGCTGAACAAACTGGTACAGGTTTCGCTTATAAAAATGCACAAGCTACCTTACATACCTAGAACCACTAATGTAGTTTGAATCCATCCTGAACCGGGCTCAATGCAGCTTCTAACCATCTCTTGCACATTTTTAGCCATTTGTGGCCGCATACGCATTCCACCACGTATCCAGCTGCGCCGTACTACAGCAACAGCATCTCCTTCGCCAGGAAACTTGACAATGGTTTTGAAGAAGAAAATAATATACATTAGTGAAACTTTCATGATTCGCCTCTATACAAATGATATGCCCTCAGTGGCAAGCGTAAGAAATTACACTGATAACTGAAGATGCATAGTAGTCTCATAGCAGTCATTCATATGAAAAGACTGTCACCTTTCTGAACCAATGAAATGAATCCAATATGGAACGAGATGTGAAAATGCAACATACAAGCAACTGCAAGAAAAAAATTTGTGGAGTGGTATATTTAGCTAGAGCAAGAAACATCCTCGCTTAGGCAAAAGGGAAGAACTATTGGTTATGGTTGCCACAATGACATTACAAACATTCATGTAGCCTTTGCTGACTTCACACATCCTTCCCTGTACGCTTGCTCAACTCCGTGCAACAAAACAATCATAATCATAATTAAAACCACTGGTTTTTAAACTAATTTAATTGCAGTGCATCAATCCAATCATTTAGTTTCAGTTCCATTCTTTCTTCGTGAAAATAGCAAATCCTTTTACAAGCATAGTTTAGAGTAAAACAAACGTAGGTACATTAAATATTGATATAGCAACTGTAAGGGCTCACAGATATGCCGAGATATACTCCAAGTATCTGTTAGAATAACATATTTTATCTGTGGGGAAAGACATCAAGGCATCCCTAGGAAATATTTGCCGAAAACAACCAGCTGTTGTATAATAAATACGAAATAAAGTAGACCAAATTGTCATACAAAGAGAAAAGTCTAAACCCTATTTATAAGCTGCACTGCCGGCTGAGATTTGCCCATATTACTAAACATGGCTTCACTGATTTTTCTCCCAAAAAGAGGCATATCCAGAACAGTTAAAAACAATTATAAATGAGACACTAGGACAACAATATTCACAGATGACACGGATTTCTTCCGACTAAGACACGCTGTGCAAACTTTAATGCGGGGGCTATCTTTGAAATGCCTCCGTACATCTCCAAATGCAGCTTAAACGGTCTTAAACGGTATGCCCCAGAAGTCGTAACATAGGTGTGTTTGTGTGTGTGTGAAGGATGCCAACAGTCACCGAAACAAAGGTGCATCGGGGAATGTTTCTTTTTTAAGATTATTTGCAGTGCTGAGAATAACACTTCGATTAATCTGTCGCTTACAAAGCAGCAGCAAAAGAAACATGCCGCCGGTGGGATCTGAACCCACGACCTCCGAATATAGCATCCGGTGCGTCCGGATATTCGGTGACTGTTGGCTTCCTTCATGTTAGTCAAACGAGCCCCTCATTTCCCTTACCTTGTCTACTAATATATATTTATATATACGGTCGCGCGGCCGCCCAAGCGGGTCAAGAATTCCCGCCAAACAGCACAAATGGCAAATGCCCTTGGGAAGCCGGGGCGGCGCTGCGACAGAATGACAATGATTAGTCACCCAGCCTCCTCTCTGTTGCCTGAGGCGGGAGAAAGGGAAAGAGGAGAACAGCGCGTGTTGCCGGCAACAGCCGCGCAAAGACAACGGCGGGAAGCCCGGATTCCCACAAAACGTAAAACTGGATGCAGACTACTTGCGAGAGAACGATACCAGGGTCGGAACAACGCTTAGGTATGCGAGTGTAAATACAAGATATCGCGAGCACGGATGAATGCACAAAATGTAAAATGACTTCTGGACCAGGTCGTTCATTGCCTGGACTGCGACCTCGTTTCCCTTGTGCGACATCATGCGTGCGAACCAAGACTAGAAACAAATGGCCACGGGAAACGGCCTCGGAGCAGCGTGTGAAATATATTTTGACATAACACACGTTTTACATCTAAATACATTTAACTGTAAAATATGTTCACATTTAAAACAAAAAAGAAGGCTCTACAGCATACAACTCGCCGCTGCCACCAAAAGGGAGACAGTGAAGCACAGGACGCGGCGCAACCAGCTGAAGACCAACCGCCTCCTCCTGGTTGGGTCTCTCAATTCGGCAGATCCAGCTTAGTGTCCAAATCCGGCAATTCCAGGGCACTCCACGAAATCCGGCGTCCCATGCTAGGTCGTTTGCGCTGGCCCTGCGTCCATGTTCGCAGGCACTAGTTAGAAAACTAAATGGAGCATCAACGTCTTCTATATACGTGAAGAGAAGACCATCATAGCGAGAGACCTTAAGGCGCCCACAAGCTTTATGAAAAGTGAAAAGCGCAAAACGCAGGTGACTGGTATCTTTGATGAGTTTGCGAGTGTCAATAAAAGCGCAAGAATAAGCTTAGCAAACCACCTTCATCCAACTTTCGTAGGATAAATGAAAAGTGTGACCGCTAAAAATAAATCCACAAATCCTCCATACTCTATGCACGGGTGATTTTACATTAATTAATGAATACCACCCTTAATGTCTCATAAAAACAGAAGTTATGTGCTCTCTTCTTGAAACATCATTCATGGGATCTATGTTTTGCAATACTAATAATGGGATCATGTAAAGCGATATCCAAAAGTAGAACACAGCTTGCATATGTATCCAACCACTGGCGGTCACATATCCTTGTGAGGTGCCTGTTCACAGTCCTCCCTAGGCGCTGCAATTTCATGGTATATACGCCATCTTTCGATAGGCGTAGACACAAAGCAAATTACTTTGTCGCATTATTAATACTACAGAACATAGCTGCGATGTACCATGTTTCAAGAAGAGTGATTGAGTAAACGTTCAATAAATCTTTACTCACTCCTCATGAAAGACCGTACATCAGATCTATGTTCTGCAGTACTAATGCTGGTTACTCACTCTTCTTGAAACATCGTACATAAGTTCTGCAGTACTAAAAATGGGCCAGAGTAATTTGCTTTGTGTCTACGCCCATTGAAAAATGACATACATCTGATTGTCATGCATCAGGAATTTACAGCGCTGAGGGAGGACTGTGATCAGACACCTCACAATGATTGACCGCCCTCGGTTTAATACAGATGTAAGCTATATTCCCCTTTTGTATACCGATTTGTTTCTTCAGATATTGTCGCTGCTCTTGCAACAGGCTGAGGGTCTGTTCAGACAGCATAATGTTGCGCATATATTTGTCAGATTCAGTGCATTGTGCGCTATGCATTTTGCGGCTGCGAAAATTATCGAGGACAGAGCCGAGAAAAAAGGACGAGGCAAAGCGCAAACTTGAAATGAGATCCATCTGCTCCACGGACCAAGTGTGCGCTTCATTGGAGAGCGTGATGGCTACGTCCCTTGTCCCCCCGTTTCTTCCCGCCTTTGTCCAAGTTTTTTTACGCGGTCAGTCACCAACTATAGCCCACATGCCCGTGTTAACTACATTCAGCACATTTTTCCAGTAAAATAACTCAAAGGGCTATTACGATATTCGGCAATGCCAAATTCAGCGCAGTTGTCGAGGAGTGTTTTCTCACATGTTTACACAAGGACCGTGCACATTACTCGCTGCAGCATCTCCTCGCGGCGGTGGCGCACAGCAGAAGCGGACAGGCACCAAAGCGGTATGTTGCCCCCCGGTGGAGCACGGATCACGCGACCACTCCACACGTCCTGCCTCAAGGACGCTTTTTGAGGAAGAGACCCGGGATCCTGTTAACCGCTCGTTTCTGGGTTGAGCATCGGTGGCGGTGATGATGTAACCGTGAGAGAACGAGGAGGAAGGCATCACCGCCGCGTATCCGCCAAACAAGCCATTAGAAGCCGCGCTGTAAAAATTAAAGCGCAGCCCCGTACATACGCGTTCTTCACGCTCGATGATGATGGACCGCGATGAAGGCGCGGAGGAGGGCGCTGCGCCCCCTGCTTGCACCAGCTGCACAACGGACCACGTATGGATGTCAGTGGGGCGGGTGATGGGGGCGCCTTTAAAGTCGTACAGCTGTCCAGTTGGAGGCGTCATGACTCCCGCGTAGAAGTAGCGGTGGTACCGAGGGTCGCAGTAAGCAGCCAGTTCCTCCCCCGAAGGCACAGAGGGCGTCGGCTTGGTCGCAGTAGCTGCCATAAGGATGCCGAACCTCAGGAGCGAACGAAGACCAAGCTATAGCACCGGCTGCATCAAGGAAGGCGTACAAAAGGACCTTGGTGACCGTTTAGGTACGGCGCGTGTACGTACCTCGCGTCGCGCTCGTCTTCATCTTCCTTTCGACACTGCCCGGTGCATCTGTCGCTTGGCAATAACGATGATGGACGGTGCACCGTTCCAAATTGAATATCATATACCTGTAGCGTATCGCGTTTGCCGCATTCGCATTACATCGTAATATCCCTTTAGTGGGATACTTCTATATAGCTATAGATGTATTGAACTGCCCATATATTGCATATTGAGCATTTTCTGGGATTCAGCGCCTAAATGCGGTCTTTCTTAGGTGCTGTTCCAAGGCTTATTTTTCCATTCTGTCAAAATACTAAGGAGGCTATTTCAAACCTAATTTTCGCAATTAAGGTTGCTGTAGACCTTGTGGATATGGCCGGTAGGCGTTGCCAGCGTCGGTTCCTAGCGATCCGCGATGTACTGTAGCGTTAATGTGAGTCAGTTTTAATTTTCACTGGAAGCGCACTAAAGGCGGGAAGAAAGCAGAAAGTACGACACGAACGAGCGGTGACAACAAGCGCTGAACAAGCTATGTGGCGCATGAGTGATTTGCATATTCATGTTTGCCTATGGCAAAACAGCATATCTTTGAGGTAAAAAAAGGCGGAGAGACAATGGACGACTTTGGCGAAGCGAAGAGTATATACGTAGAAGCTCGGACTTCCCGGAATCGGCACAAAGGGTGAACAAAATACAAGTCCCTATTGCGACATTATCGCGGCGCGCTTAGAGCTACGTGTCCAGCATTGAAGCAGCAATGACTTCCCAGTGAAAATAATAACATCCAAGGCATGTCCTTGGGAAATCTTGAAAGGATATGCGGATATCCCTAGGACGTGCTGAGAAACTCCCTAGGACATCCCTCGCATATCTTTTTGACCGCATTTTCTGTATCCCACGGAGGTCCGCAGGAAATCCTAGTGGATATTCATAGATCTTGATGCGGACATTAGTCGAATATGAAATGTCCCAGAAGATTTTTACAGGACTTGAAGAGAACATATTGGCGCTTTTTATGGAGTGGTATGGGATGTCTATGGAAATTTTTACTGGACTCTACAGGGACATAGTCGTAAATGATCCTTCTAGACAAACAGGTGTTTTTGCCGGCAGCTCGGAGGCATTAAAGGCGCCCAAGGCTACCCAGGAAGACAAAGTAGTCTGGGCGGTTAAAAGGAAATAGAAATAATGTTGCCTTACCTGCACCACTCGAAGAACAATGGGTTTCCAGAAAAACAGGATAAAGCACATTTACAAATATACCATGTCGGAAGGCTGCTTCAGTCACTAGATATGCAATATAGTTGCATGCGAAACTGGCACACATGAGTACATATCTTTTGCAGCAGTCATAATTCTTTTCATAGAAGTGTACTGTTGATAGCAGACTTCCAGTAAACTTTGAGGTATATACACCACGCTGAACAGAGACAGCTTCAACATCAAATATAGATTTATTTTAGAAATTACAAAATTCTCAATCAATCTTACAGACATATATACTGATAGAAAGCTTTGCACATAACTTGTGCACTTTCATTACGAGTAACCAGTCATTTTGTAAACTGCACAAGGATATTTCCACAGAAACAGATTTCAAGACAGCATATATATAACAATATTGTGAACAAGACTAGCATCTGAAAACTTACCGAAATAAAATTGTAAGAAAATATGTACAAACCTAGTTCACTTTGGCATTGAAAAGGGGTACATAGATTGTGCACACATCATAAGGGCCCTTGTTTCATTGGCAGTGATTCACACGCTTATGATGTAAATAAATGCATCAACAGTTCACAAGAGGCGCAAAGGACTAGTTTCATGCATCACAATGACACTGTTTTCATGTCAACAGCATAAGGCTAGCTGCCACAAAAAGAATTGATCTGGCTAGGAGTGGGGCGCCCACGGTAAAGAGAGGGCCGAAAGACAGCAACACTTTTTCTGGCTAGCAAAAGCAGACCAAAATCTGTGCATACCTTGTGAGAGAAGTAAATTTTATGGCATACGTAATTTCAAGATGTAGCAGCTATATTTCCTCTTGTGATATGCCAAAATGTTACATTCCTGGCGTATTTCAAAAGCCTAGCAGCAAATGTGCAAGAAAAGGACAACATCGAAAATACAATGCTAAAAACACATCAACTGAATAAAAACTGAATTAAATTATCTGAAATAAAAACAATCGATACAACTACGAACACAGCGACGAAGGACATTCAAAGGAAGCCTTTCAGCTAATGGCATCGACCAGTTCTGATGGTGTCGTGATTAATACCCCCACATGAAATCGCAGGTAACTGCATGTAGCTCGTAGGCGGTAAATGGGAATAATGGGAATGATTCGAGATATGGTCGACACCGTTGATTGGAGGGCCTTCATCGAAGGCTATATACGACTGCAATCTTGACTAGCATCACGCATAAAAATAAGAAAGGCTTTACAGAACACTTGCAAGAGCTGGCACGCTTTTAGTATTCAGGTGTGGGACATTTGCTAGTTTGGGGCAGCCATAAAAGTTCAGAAACAAGCCCTAACCTGATCCACTAATAGGAAAACAGGCTATGGTGCGGCACAAGGTGATGAACACACACTGTGCAGTACAAATTGTGTTATACTGCCAGTGACCTTGGCAGTCTGTTAGGAAGCACAAGAAACCGCTGCAAAACAAGGAGACAAATGTGGAAAAAAATTCAAAAGAAGCAGTTTATCACGTTTTGAAAAAATAAACAATAAGTAGAAAGTAATCAGTACACTGTGGGGCACCCAAGAAAATGTGCAAAGCACAAGGAAACAATAATGCAAAAAATTCAAAAGAAGCAGTTTACCACGTTTTAAAGTAAACAATAAGTACAAAATAATCAGTACACTGTGGGGCGCCCAAGAAAATGTGCAAAGCAAGATTGTTTGCAAAACATTGTCCAAAACAAATGGCATACAACATGGAAAACACTCGGCTAAAATTACAGGTCAGAATAGTCACTGTCCGCTGGTATATCAAGCAGCCTGTGAGATGTTCCCTCCATTATTCTTGCTTCTCCCAGGTCAGTTGGAAGTGCTGTTTCGTCAGTGGTTCTTCAGGTTAATATCAACATTTGCATGAGGCCAATGCTATAAGTATTTAGCTGTGTTTCAACAAAGTAAATTTAGAATACAATTTTCGACTTGACATATTAATTATGTAATCGTGTTTTAAATCAGAGAATTTCTGCATTTTCATTCCAATACAAAATCCTGAAAGTGGCATGAGACACATTTTTCACAAGACTTTACCTTGAGTTTACATGCTTTTGTGAACAATCATTGGCCAATGACATGCCGCCAATGATTTAAATGCTAATGAATATATATTTTTAATTTGTACCAAATTAGGTATTCTGTACCTGTACCACTATGTGTCAGGTGAAGAATAGATTGCGTAGTGCATCAACTGTCACCTGTTCTGCTACTGGCATGTGCCGACTCTACGCTGTGCCTGAAGACGACGAAGTTGCCCCACACTCTTGGTGCTCGATACACCTGAGCAAAGTGCAAGATCTCACACCGCGTCTCCAAGGACACATAATAAATGGACCGCTACAATTGCAATGGATGAGCCTTATTAGCTGTAAACTGGACACATCACCATCATCATCAAGCTGACTACACCCACTGCAGGACAAATGCCCCTCCAAGTCTCTCGAATTAACCCTGTCCTTTTCCAGCTGCGCCCACCCTATGCCAGCCAACTTCTTAATCTCATCCGCTCATCTAACCTTCTGCTGCCACCTGCTACACTTGCTTTCTCTTGGACACAGAGTCCCACAAAACATAGCATAACGCCTGTCTCTCCGTTGTGTTAAAGCATTAACGGACTGGCAATGAAGAAAAGCAGGCAGTAATACTAGCATCTGCAAGTTTTGGTGCCAGCTCACTAGATTTATATCCATACCTGCCGTTATCTCGGAGTTTAAGTGTCTTGCGCTCCATTCTTTCTTTTTCGTGTCGCAGCCATGACTTTGTACACTTTCTATATTTCAGCCACTGTTCCATCACAAGTAGTTCTGCTTGTTAAGACATCTGAAATAGTAAGGAAGACGTGCTTCACTTTACTGTTACACGACATTCTTCCTGCACAATGATAGCGAATGGCTTGAGAGCACCTGCTTGTCTTGAATATTACCTAAATTGTAGATAATTTTCATAACATCGTCTAGTTTGTAGCATCAGGACAGAAAATACATTTTTGAAATGAGTGCTAGCCTCATTTAAACTGACACATGGAAATATGAGGTAAAAAAATCAAGTTTAAGCTATATGCATGAATTTCCCACATTACTGTACAAGATGTATTTACAGACGGAGTGAAACAATCATATCCAAGTCTGCACAGTTATTTTGATGTCTCAGGCGTCAGGGAAGATGAGCCAACTGCTGAAAGTGGTTTGCCAAATAGCTGGCTACCTGGTCATGGCGAATAACCAAAGAATGCAAATCTGACCTTTGTACTGTCTTGTGAACCGTCGATAAAATTCGGTTTTCCCTTTATCAGTCATGGCATGCAAGCAGAAGAAAATTATTGCTTGTGTTACGGCTGCCTAAAGCTATCATATTTTGTTTGCTATGCATTTGATAACTGTTAAATAAGGTTATCTTTAATAATGCATATCCTGTTAACTTAAGGCACCCGCTCCTCACAAATGCAACTTGCAGTTTTCTATCAACCTTCAGGGCTCATAAAAGCAGTTATGCTGTACCGTCATTTAGAATTTCTGACAGCTTGGGAGTGACAAATTCTTTTACGAATCAGCAAATTTATTACATGTGTATGGTCATACTTAGCATTATTTCGCCGCGTGCTGTCTCCCTGAAGTGGCGCTCGCCTTTTCCTCCCTATCAACTGTAGTGCATAGCCACTTAATCAGCAAGCAGGTCCTTCAGGACCCTCCTTGTAGCATCAACGATGCCAGTTCCCCCTAATTTCGTCCATCGTATCTTCTGCAAAAAAGTGCATCATAGTGGGTAGACGGAGTTAACACTGACAACAAAAAGCCTGCATAAGAAAAACACTACCAAGCACCCACTTAAAAATCAATGTTCCAAGCCTTCCTTTAGTAAATTTCCATTATCCAGGTATTTATACTGCATAAAATCTCGCCACACAAGCAGTTTCATTTCTCTGAGTCAAATATGAAGTGGTTTTGGCTCTTGCGCTTACATGATGGCCAGAGCTTTAGATGCTATGCTATGCTAGCCACAGCTTTCTAGAGAAATATATTTCTTAAATAGGAATTGTGTCCAAGAGAACATATTCATGTCATGCAGTCATTCGTTTTTAATTTAAAACTACAACAACTACTACCTAATTTACAAAATTTAGAGTGTAAATGACAGGATAAAAAAAAACAAAAAATTGAGTCAGGAGTTTATCGTCTTAATCATCTCTTTCTTTCACCCCCTTCTACACACTTTCCCCATGATACAGTCCAGGTGTCTATTCTTTACAATGCCAAGGCTTTAGAGGAATCTCATAGGCAACAATCCAACTCAGCAATGTTGAGTAGTGACCTAGTCTGCAGTATTTCTGGTTTTGAAAAAGTAGTTGCTAAAAAAATACTTTATTGACTGGGTTCAGGTATAGAGAGTTAGGAAAATGAAATCACACTGAGAAATAGCAATATAGGATGTTTCCGAGCCGGTACCATTGAAGCAGGTCTTTTCTGATCTTAAAATATTGTACACGAAATGCACAGCGGCTGCCAACGCCACTGCCAAACCACTGTTTTTGTATGCTGAAAACAGACGAGTAATGGGTACCTTCTTACAAATATTTCAACGCAATGTTTCTTAATGTGATCCTCAACTTTATATTTATGAAACCAAAAATGAGAACAATTCTCAGTTTGCTGCTCTCACCTAGGACACGTCCTTTTTAAAACCTTGGTTCAGCTTAGTGGAATAGCAGGTATGCAAAGGTTCACGCAATAATATATTGTGTGTACGCATCTAATACTACATTTTTACATTCTTTTAATTGCCTGAAATGCACTGAAATTGCAGACCCCTACAATTTAGCAGTTAACAGGCTGCAAAGGGCATTTTGGGAGATGTTGGTGGCGTTGGAAGACTGTATGGCTCAACAGACTCATCTGAGCTGCTATCGAACTGTTGTTGTTGTTTGCCTATCCAAAGATGGCACATACCCACACTGGGGTTCCGCTTTTTGTTCCTCCTCCTTGGCTCGTCAGGGTCTGTATCTAAACTCGATGTGAGCTCTGCTTTGGAGAGCTTAGTTCTTGCTTCTTTATAATTATCTAGAAAAATGTAAGTGTAAGAAATACAATTGGGGTTTGCTGCTCCAGCGGCCAGTGCTGCCGAAGGAGGGAAAGCTGAAGAGGACGACGCTGACGCAGTTCAGTGTGCGAAGTAGACGAAGCTGACGCTCTTGAACTCTTGGCTTGGATCTACGCTGTGTCAACAAAGATTTTGCCTGTCCACATTTCTTGTGCGTCTGATTTTCGTCTTTACATTTGGTGGAGGTGCTGCTTGTTCCCACCCCGGAGCTACAGACCTGAAGATCTACACCCCTTACCAGCTTCTACCACGATGACTACCACCCAGCTCCAGCCTGGCTCCACTGTTCCCGCCACCGTCGTCTCTTCCGGTCCCGTGCGTCAGCTCGACCCTGCGATCTTCAGCGGCACGGACGACACCGAAGTCGAAGACTGGCTCGCCTCCTATGAACGCGTAAGCGCCTATAACAAGTGGTACGACAGCGTCAAGCTGATAAACGTCATCTTTTATCTGACCGACGTCGCCAACTTGTGGTTTCGCAACCACGAAGTCGATTTTTCTACCTGGGCGGCCCTCAAAACAAGTCTTACCAATGTCTTCGGCCGCCCCGCTGTTCGAAAACTTCGTGCCGAACAACGGTTGCGCAGTCGGACCCAGCAGAGCGGCGAGAATTTCACAACCTATATCGAGGATGTCGTTGATTTATGCAAGCGTCTGAAATCATCCATGAGCGACGCGGACAAAATCAAACACATTCTTAAAGGGATTGAGGACGATGCATTTCAGATGTTAGTGTCCAAAAATCCTCAAACCATCTCCGGCGTCGTTTCTTTTTGTCAGAGCTGTGACGAGCTCTGGGAACAGCGTCTTGTGACCCGCCGTACCATTTGCCCTGACGACACCCTTTCGAGCTTGGCTGTCGGCGGTCCTGCTCACGAGCATTCTACCCTTCTTCAGCGGAGCCAGCAGTTTGTGCGGGAAGAGGTCGCCCGCCAGCTATCGCTGGTTACCTGCCCACTCGCTCCAACGCCAACGCTGTCGCCTTCCCTTCAGCGTGTCAGTCATCCAGGAGCAGGTTGCAGAGGTCCTGCCGCCCGCTAATCCACCTCCTGTAGTCACTGCGCCGCTGACCTATGCTGAAGCTGGCTGTCGTCCGGCCACGACCTCAGCCGGTTGTTCCTGCCTATGCGCCACATTGCACCGTCTTTCTTGACCCGAAGCTCGCTCCTACAATGCCTCACCCTCACCGGCCTTTGCCTCGCACCACTCCACGCCCTCTGAATTCTTGGCGCACGCAAGATAACCGCCCGATTTGCTATACTTGCGGCCTCGCTGGTCATGTGGCCCGTTGGTGCCGCACCTGCGGATCCCGTTCTCTCTACTAAGGGCGAGCGCCGACGTACGATGTTCCCGCGCCCTCCGCACCTGACTCTTCACATCTGCCCCAGCATCCCTCTACCTATCGCTCCTACTCCTACCACCGAACCCCCCGGTCGCCGTCTCCTCGCCGCCGTTAGGCCTCTCATATGCGCCGCCGGTCGCCACCCCTCCAAGCGGAAAACTAGGCGCCGCAGTTCCGGAGGCAAGAACTGCGCCGTCACCGACCGTCTCAAGTGCTATTGGCGCTCCTGTGAACATTCTTGAAGTGCTGGTTGAAGGTGTTCCTGTTCATGCGCTCATTGACGCTGGTTCTGCAGTGTCGATCATTAGCCGCAACTTGTGCCGCAAACTAAATAAAGTGACCACGCCGCTTTCTGAAATTTTTCTTCGAACCGCCAGCGCTGACCCCATTCGACCACTCGCAGCGTACACCGCTCGCCTCATCATCCAAGGCCTCGCCTACACCATTGAGTTTTTCGTTCTTGCCCGCTCCTCTCACGACATCATCCTCCATTGGGACTTTCTGTCCGCGCATCACGCAATCATCGACTGTGCACGTGCTGAAATTGATTTGTCGCCGCTGTGTGATGCTCTCGTGGACGCCTCCCTTGCTACTGCCGCGCATATTCTCGCCACCGACGACATCGACGTGCCGGCTTTCTCTTCTGTTCTTGTGCCCCTTACTTGTGCTGCACTCTCTGACGCTACTGTCCTTTTTTCGCCCTCACCCCTTTGTGCGCACCGCAAATCTCTCATCCTCCCGCATGCTGTGCTCACAATTTCTGGTGATTGTAGCGCCCTGTATGTTGCGAACCCGTTGCCTATCCCGACCACTTTATTTCGGGAGAATCGCTTGGCACGGTTGATGTCATCGATCTCGACGACGCTTGACCTGTTTCGGATGACCCTCCCGCGTATGAAATCAGTGCCCTCACTCCTCCCATCGTCGCAACCGATCAGACCTCAGCCAACCGGCCCGCCGATTCCATCGATGCCGCTCTGCCACCTCTCCAACGCGCCCAGCTTGTCGCCTTGCTTCAGCGCTTCCGCGCGTCCTTCGATTCTCATCAAAACACCTTGGGTCGTGCAACAGTGGTTCGCCATCATATCGACACTGGAACACATCGACCTTTGCGCCAGCACCCTTACCGCGTCTCCTCCACTGAGCGCCGCATAATTGATGATCAGGTGAGCGACATGCTACACCGTGGAGTGATCCAGCCCTCTCACAGCCCGTGGGCTTCTCCCGTTGTACTCTTCAAGAAAAAGGACCGTTCCATTAGATTCTGCGTCGACTACAACCGGCTAAACAAAATTACTCGGAAAGACGTCTACACCCTGCCTCGTATAGATGACGCGCTTGACTGCCTGCCGGGGGCAGAGTACTTTTCTTCGTTAGATCTGCGCTCTGGATACTGGCAGGTGCAAATGGCCGAAGCTGATCGCCCGAAAACAGCTTTCATCACGCCTGATGGGCTGTACGAATTTAATGTGATGCCCTTCGGTCTCTGCAACGCGCCTGCAACTTTCGAGTGCATGATGGACAACATCCTACGCGGGTTGAAATGGCAAACATGCCTCTGCTACTTGGACGATGTTGTCGTATTCTCCCGGATTTTCCGTCTCATCTTCTTCCTCTTGAGAGTGTCCTTCAGTGTCTCAGTGACGCTGGTCTGCAGCTTAATTTGAAGAAGTGTCACTTTGGCGCCCGACAGCTATCTTAGGCCACGTCGTGTCCAAGGATGGTGTCCTCCCGGACCCCGCGAAGCTACGAGCAGTTGCTGATTTCCCGAAGCCCACCTCCTTGAAAGAACTTAGAAGCTTTATTGGACTTTGTTCGTACTTTCGTCGGTTCGTAAAGACTTTTGCTGCAATTATCGCCCCACTGACACAACTTCTCGCCGGCGGCCACGACTTACCGGCCTGGTCCACTGCATGCGACGAAGCTTTTGCCATGCTGCGCCATCTTTTCACCTCCCCTCCGATCTTGCGCCATTTCGACCCTTCCGCCCCTACAGAACTCCACACGGACGCCAGCGGCATCGATTTGGGTGCAGTTCTTGCTCAGCGGAAACCTGGCTTCAATGAGCACGTCGTTGCTTATGCAAGCCGTGCACTCACAAAAGCGGAGACTAATTATTGCGTCACGGATAAAGATTGTTTGGCAATTATTTGGGCGATCACAAAATTTAGCCCTTACTTATATGGGCGCCCGTTCGCTGTCATCACAGATCAGCATGCCCTTTGCTTGCTGTCGTCACTCATGGATCCTTCTGGCCGCCTCGCTCGTTGGGCTCTCCGATTACAAGACTACGACATTCAGGTCATTTACCGCTCCGGACGCAAACACTCCGATGCTGACGCCCTATCCCGCTCCCCTGTGTCCTCTGAATTCGACCAACCCTCTATTTCCAGCCTCACATCTTCTTTCAATACCATTGATATGGCTTCTGAGCAGCGCAAGGATCCTTGGATAGCTTCTATTTTCTCGATATCTTAGCCAACCGCTCTGCCAGCCCCCCTTCTAGAGCATTCCGTCGTCAAGCCCGTCACTTTGTCGTGCGTGACCATCTGCTGTACCGTCGCAACTACCTGCCTATGGTCGCAAATGGCTGCTCGTGATTCCCCGGCATCTCCGCTCCGCTATTTGTGCCAGTTATCATGATGACCCGCAATGCGCTCATGCCGGTCTGCTGAAAACTTTTACCAGCCTACGTCTTCGGTATTATTGGCGAGGCATGTACCGTTCTGTCCGTCAGTACGTCCGCTCTTACTTCGAATGTCAGCGGCGCAAGGATCTACCACAGCACTCACCGGCTCCTCTGCAACCTTTACCTCGTCC
This sequence comes from Amblyomma americanum, assembly GCF_052857255.1. Classification (NCBI taxonomy): domain Eukaryota; kingdom Metazoa; phylum Arthropoda; class Arachnida; order Ixodida; family Ixodidae; genus Amblyomma; species Amblyomma americanum. Next base: position 119,189,825 of record NC_135499.1, read on the forward strand.
GGCCCGCCCTTTCGACCGTGTTGGAATGGACCTTTATGGCCCACTTCCTAGCACTTCTGCTGGGCACCGTTGGATCATTGTCGCCATATATCATCTCACGCGCTATGCGGAAACTTCCCCGTTACCAGCTGCAACGGCCTCCGACGTCGCCGGTTTTATACTTCAAAACATCATTCTTCGCCACGGTGCGCATCAGGAATTGCTCAGCGACCGAGGTCGCATCTTCTTGTCCGGCGTCCTGGAAGACCTTCTTCGGGAGTGTCACATCGTCCACCATACAACTTCATCTTACCATCGCCAGACGAACGGCATGACCGAGCGCGTTAACCGGACCCTCGGCGACATGATGGCCAAATACATTTCATCCGATCACTCCAACTGGGACCGCATTCTACCATTTGTTACCTATGCTTACAATTCTGCAATGCAAGCAAGTACTGGTTTTTCCCCCTATTTTCTTCTCTACGTTCGGGAGCCATCTCCAATTATGGACACCCTACTCCCTTACCGCCCAGATTCCTCCGAATTTACAACCGTCTTTCAAGCCGCTGCGCATGCCGAAGAATGCCATCAACTCGACCGTTCTTTTACTGCCCACGATCAGTACCGTCAAAAAAGTGCCGCGCCACTTCTACCTGTCTGCCGCCGGGTTACCTTCCTGACTTCTTAGTTTGGCTTTTGGTGCCCTCCTCCAGCCCGGGCCCGTCGACAAAACTGCGAAGCAAATACCACGGCCCCTTCAGCAGTTCAGCAGACATCTCCAGGTAACTACCTCGTCGAGCCCCTCACGCTTTCGCCTGATCATCGACGCCGCCGCCGCGCAATCGTCCACTTCTTCTGCCTGAAACCCTACTACGACCCCGCCATCATCCCATGCCCTTAGGCCGCCAGGATGGCGCCTTTTCACCCAGGGGTATTGTAAGACATACAATTGGGATTTGCTGCTCCAGCGGCCAGTGCCGCCAAAGGAGAGAAAGCTGAAGAACACGAAGCTGACGCAGTTCAGTTGGCGAAGAACACGAAGCTGAAGCTCTCGAACTCTTGGCTTGGAGCTACGCTTTGTCAACGAAGATTTTGCCTGTCCACATTTCTTGTGCGCCTGATTTGCGTCTTTACATAAGATATATTTATCTATAAAAAGCAAAGCTTAAATACCGATTGTAATAGTGAGTGCTGAACAAACTGGTACAGGTTTCATTTATAAAAATGCACAAGTTACCTTACATACCTGGAACCACTAATGTAGTTTGAATCCATCCTGAACCGGGCTCAATGCAGCTTATAACCATCTCTTGCACATTTGTAGCCATATGTGGCGACATACGCATTCCACCACGTATCAGGCTGCGCCGTACTACAGCAACAGCATCTCCTTCGCCAGGAAACTTGACAATGGTTTTGAAGAAGAAAATAATATACATTAGTGAAACTTTCATGATTCGCCTCTTTACAAATGATATGCCCTCAGTGGCAAGCGGAAGAAATTACACTGATAACTGAAGATGCATAGTAGTCTCATAGCAGTCATTCATATGAAAAGACTGTCACCTTTCTGAACCAATGAAATGAATCCAATATGGAACGAGATGTGAAAATGCAACATACAAGCAACTGCAAAAAAAATTTGTGGGGTGGTATATTTAGCTAGAGCAAGAAACATCCTCGCTTAGGCAAAAGGGAAGAACTATTGGTTATGGTTGCCACAATGACATTACAAACATTCATGTAGCCTTTGCTGACTTCACACTTCCTTCCCTGTCCGCTTGCTCAACTCCGTGCAACAAAACAATCATAATCATAATTTAAACCACTGGTTTTTAAACTAATTTAATTGCAGTGCATCAGTCCAATCATTTAGTTTCAGTTCCATTCTTTCTTAGTGAAAATAGCAAATCCTTTTACAAGCATAGTTTAGAGTAAAACTACCGTAGGTACATTAAATATTGATATAGCAACTGTAAGGGCTCACAGATATGCTGAGATATACTCCAAGTATCTGTTAGAATAACATAATTTATCAGTGCGGAAAAATATCAAGGCATTCCTAGGAAATAATATATTGCCGAAAAAAACCAGCTGTTGTATAATAAATACGAAATAAAGTCGACCAAATTGTCATACAAAGAGAAAAGTCTAAACCCTATTTATAAGCTGCACTGCCGGCTGAGATTTGCCCATATTACTAAACATGGCTTCACTGACTTTTCTCCCAAAAAGAGGCATATCCACAAAAGCAAAAAACAATTACAAATGAAACACTAGAGCGACATATTTAACATGTAAAAGAGGAAAAATGGCAAAACCATTGCCAAATGGAAGCTTCACACACTTGCACAATACTTCAGAGAAGGGCCACACATGGAGAGGAGAGGGGTTAGAGACCGAGAACACACTGAGAAGTGATGACAAGCAAGGGTTGTCTTAAAGGTTACGTTTAACGGAAAACTTACGACTAACAAGTAGCACATCTCTAGAGTGATACTCCACAACAATGTTCACAACATCAATCACTGTTCCATCCAACAGGAGACACGTGTTGTTAGGGCATGCCACAATCAAAGTGAAACATCTGTGTGTTACAAGTGTGTGTTACAAACATTTGTTGGCCCTCCAAATGATCTTTTAAAGGACCATCATCATGAGGGAAAAGCAATGTTTGCTCCAGCTGATTCGTTCCTGCCTGTGCACTGCTCGACGCAGCCCTATCCTCATTAACTCTCCTGCAGAGCTGCTCTAGTGCCTTACGGGGCTTACGGATAAGCCTCATTAATCGCTGTATAAAATTCTCAAACGGGAAGGCACTCCAACTGTCTAGATGCCCCAAGTTTCTAAAATCTTCTGCCAGGTGTATAAGACCATGGACATTATGAGACTCAAAATCTATACCGTATATGTCTTTAAAAGTGTTCACAATGTGCTGCATCAACTGTTCATCATAGTCTACAAACTGCACACACAATCTGGGGGAAACTAGGATTGTAACTGCAAAATGTAAAACCATGAAGTTTCCATGCAAATCACTTATTACACGGTCATAAAAAGCTACACGCCCCAGGTAAAGCAAAAGGAGTCGAAACACTGTTGCCTTCCACCTGTCTAGCTCACTCATTGGCCTTGGTATGCGGTTTAACTCGCATGAAATACATGGTACAAGGATTTCTATTCTTTGAGAAATCTCATCCTTTACTAGACAGGCCATTCTGAATGAATATTGACCTTGAAACCAGAGCCGCAGCAGCTTATGCATGACCCCTGTGCACAACCAAGTGCATGCAGTCAAGAGGAACCTGTTTGACTAAGTCAAATGAGAGGTTCTCAAGAATTGATGTGCCAATATGGTGGTCCTCATCACTGTCCTCTCTAAAGGTGACATCTGTTCTAGGGGCCGCATTCAGCTCTGGGAAGCACATTCCGCCATTAACAAACCTACCCTCTGTTACACAGTTTGTACAGCTGCTGTATCCACTGTGTCCTTTTACTGAGTGCACAAATGCACGGGCAGGGGCATCACAATATACAGCCAGGGTTTGTACTTCGACGACTCTTCCCCTCAAAAATACTCCTGCTTCTTGTGCTTCACTGAGTTCTGAAACAAACTTCTTCAAGAACTCATTGCTGTTTGCAGGTTTGCTGTGCCCAAAGTAAACACCAATGGGAAAAGGCTCACTACTTTCAACGTTTTTCAATTGACACCGTATGGGCCTAAACTGCGCCTTGGTGCTCTTAGTATAAGAGGCAAGCCGTCTATGTTAACAACGAGTTCTAGAAGTTGAGCTAAGGTGCATGTTTCCCTCAAAGCATCTTTTAGGTCAGCCACGAGACCAAAATGGTAGTACTGTCCGTTTCCAATACTGACTATTCCTTCAATTCGCCTGGGAGTTCCTAGCAACGACACAGCAGACCTCGGCAGTTGAGTAAGATCAGCTGGAGATGAATTTCGGAGGTCTTTCAGAAGCGCTGAGAGGCAGTGGTGTGAAATGTTGAATTTAACTGGCCAAGAATTCAAACGGTCTTTAAGGCACCCTGTTTTGCTGTCACTTACAGTACACTCAAACATCGCCGCCGGCAGCACATGAGCGCATTGAAGAGCACCAGGCGATAAACATGCATCGAGTTCATGCTGGGGAATGCACGCCACTGAAACGTGCGCTGAGGACGGCAAGGTCTGAGAAAGAATCACATAACTCAGGTTCCCCCATCTGAGTGGTCCAAATCAATTCCTGCTTCGCACGGCGCCTGCAAGCTCGTGCACAATAGCTGCGATGACGCAGTTTGGAGGCTGACATCTACAGCGTCTCTAACGCGACGCCGAAATGAACGTCCAGAATGACCCGTGTCGTGCCCTGCGTATCAATCAAGGTTGCTCTTAAAGAGGAAGTGGCTTTTCATCAGAAATGTCTATAAAAAGATCAGTTTTCAAAAACTGAAACCTTTCTCTGTGCGAATTGCATGATATCTCATTCAAGGTGAAATTCACCAGGAAGTGTTTGCAAAAAAAGTCAACAGCAGTGGTCCAGTATATATTAAGCGCTCGAAAAATTTGCATATTCTACATAATTTTTCAGTGCAGCATCCGAGCGGCATTTATCTTAATTGTGCTCGGCACAAAGTTTACGATCCTACACTTTCATATCTGGCGCCACAGTTCCATGCCTTACGGCGCGGTTCAGGTGTCCAACGATGTATGAGACAGGTACTGCGCCATTTCCTTTCCCCAAAAACCAATTATTATTTTTATTATTATTATTCCATGCAAACGGAGAACCGTCGTTATTTGAGAGACATGCATCCCTGTAAAATGCGCCTGATATGAAAAGTGAACATATTGTTACGTGGCGGCCAGCCGAAGAAAGAGACACGATGATCGATGGAAATGAGATGATTTAATGGCTGCCGGCCTAGCGCGAGCGCTCCTGCTCGCGCCACTGCGCAGTTCGTCGTCTTCTTCGTCACACTACTCGGAGCCACCGAGCGATCGTCCCGATCGCGAACGAGAAGATCGGCACTGAAGATGAAATGCTGCAGATGGCGATGGGCTTGTAAAATGGTTGGATACAGAAGAAGGAGGTGAAGGGCTTGCCGCCACGGTGAATGAGACGATCGGCGAATGAGTCCCGGTCCACGAAGCATCCGGGCCGCAGGTTGCCAGGAGCCGACGGCCGAGGTCCTTGGACGCACCGAACGGCAGAGGCAGGGGGCGGGGGGGGGGCGGTGTTCTCACGTGTGGGCAGCGTCTCGGGTCGGTCGGGTCATTCCGGTCGCGGCAACGTGGTCAGTTCGTCATGTCTTGTGGTCGGGGCGGTGGACGGGGCTGGGGTAAGCGGCGAGGTCGGTTCAGGTCTGGCGGGCTGGGCACAGCCGGGCTGTGCGGACCAGGCACACACGGCCGACGACCACGGCAGGCGCAGGACGCCGAAGCTCCGGGACCAGGATGGCGATGAAGGGACCCCAGCACCTCACACCAAATGTTGCGTGGCGGCCAGCCGAAGAAAGAGACACGATGATCGATGGAAATGAGATGATTTAAAGGCTGCCGGCCTAGCGCGAGCGCTCCTGCCCGCGCCACTGCGCAGTTCGTCGTCTTCTTCGTCACAATATATCGAGGTAAAGAAAGATACTGCAGGAGCAGCTCTTACAAAGATTTGCACAAAATTGCAGTAAGAATGCATATCAAGTAAGCGTCCACATTATGACCCGAACGGGAGATCGAGGAGATAACAGGTCAGGAAATCTAAAAGGAGGACTTCCCACGGACATCCGGCGGAAGTACGCAAATGAGGTGGGATATGCGGATATGATTCGGATATCCCTGGGTCCTGGTATTGTCACAGGGTTTTGTCTTTTCCTGCGAACTGTGTGACAGGACAATCAGTACTTCCAGTACACGCACCAGCAGACCCTTAATTGGCGTTAACTTCCGCTTCAGTTCCATTCTCTGCGATTCACAGATGACGCGGATTTCTTCCGACTAAGACACGCTGTGCAAACTTTAATGCGGGGGCTATCTTTGAAATGCCTCCGTACATCTCCAAATGCAGCTTAAACGGTTTATGCCCCAGAAGCCGTATCATAGGTGTGTTTGTGTGTGTGTGAAGGATGCCATCAGTCACCGAAACAAAGGTGCATCGGGGAATGTTTCTTTTTTAAGATTATTTGCAGTGGTGAGAATAACACTTCGATTAATCTGTAGCTTAAAAAAAAGTAATTACAAAGCAGCAGAAAAAGAAACATGCCGCCGGTGGGATCTGAACCCACGACCTCCGAATATAGCATCCGGTGCGTCCGGATATTCGGTGACTGTTGGCTTTTTTCATGTTAGTCAAACGAGCCCCTCATTTCCCTTACCTTGTCTACTAATATATATTTATATATACGGTCGCGCGGCCGCCCAAGCGGGTCAAGAATTCCCGCCAAACAGCACAAATGGCAAAGGCCCTTGGGAAGCCGGGGCGGGGCTGCGACAGAATGACAGTGATTAGTGACCCAGCCTCCTCTCTTTTGCCTGAGGCGGGAGAAAGGGAAAGAGGAGAACAGCGCGTGTTGCCGGCAACAGCCGCGCAAAGACAACGGGGGGAGGCCAGGATTCCCACAAAACGTAAAACTGGATGCAGACTACTTAAGAGAGAACGATACCAGGGTCGGAACAACGTATAGGTATGCGAGTGTAAATACAAGATATCGCAAGCACGGAGGAATGCTCTAAATGTAAAATGATTTCTGGACCAGGCCGCTCATTGCATGGACTGCGACCTCGTTTCCCTTGTGCGACATCATGCGTGCGAACCAAGACTAGAAACAAACGGCCACGGGAAACGGCCTCGGAGCAGCGCGTGAAATATATTTTGACATAACATACGTTTTACATCTAAATACATTTAACTGTAAAATCTGTCCACATTTAAAACAAAAAAGAAAGCTCTACAGCATACAACTCGCCGCTGCCACCAAAAGGGAGACAGTGAAGCACAGGACGCGGCGCAACCTGCTGAAGACCAACTGCCTCCTCCTGGTTGGGTCTCTCACTTCGGCAGATCCAGCTTAGTGTCCAAATCCGGCACTTCCAGGGCACTCCACGAAATCCGGCGTCCCTTGCTAGGTCGTTTGCGCTGGCCCTGCGTCCATGTTCGCAGGCACTAGTTAGAAAACTAAATGGAGCATCAACGTCTTCAATATACGTGAAGAGAAGACCATCATAGCGAGATACCTTAAGGCGCCGAAAAGCTTTATGAAAAGTGAAAAGCGCAAAACGCAGGTGACTGGTATCTTTGATGAGTTTGCGAGTGTCAATAAAAGCGCAAGAATAAGCTTAGCAAACCACCGTCTTCCAACTTTCGTAGGATAAATGAAAAGTGTGACCGTTAAAAATAAATCCACAAACCCTCCATACTCTATGCACGGGTCATTTTACATTCATAACTGAATACCACCCTTAATGTCTCATATGAACAGAAGTTATATGCTCTCTTCTTGAAACATCATTCTTGGGATCTATGTTTTGCAATACTAATAATGGGACCTTGTAAAGCGATATCCAAAAGTAGAACACAGCTTGCATATGTATCCAACCACTGGCGGTCACATATCCTTGTGAGGTGTCTGTTCACAGTCCTCCCTAGGCGCCGCAATTTCATGGTATATACGCCATCTTTCGATAGGCGTAGACACAAAACAAATTACTTTGTCCCATTATTAATACTAGAGAACATAGCTGCCATGTACTATGTTTCAAGAAGAGTGAGTGAGTAAACGTTCAATAAATCTTTACTCACTCCTCATGAAAGACCGTACATCAGATCTATGTTCTGCAGTACTAATACTGGTTACTCACTCTTCTTGAAACATCGTACATATGTTCTGCAGTACTAATAATGGGCCAGAGTAATTTGCTTTGTGTCCGCGCCTATCGAAAAATGGCATACATCTGATTTTCATGCATCAGGAAATTACAGCGCTGAGGGAGGACTGTGAACTGACACCTCACAATGATTGACCGCCCGCGGTTTAATACAAATGTAAGCTATGTTCCACTTTTGTAAACCGATTTCTGTTTCTTCAGATATTGTCGCTGCCCTTGCAACAGGCTGAGGGTGTGTTCAGACAGCATAATGTTGCCCATATATCTGTCGGATTCAGTGCATAGTGTGCCGTGCATTTTGCGGCTGGGCAAATAATCGTGGACAGAGCCGAGAAAAAAGGACGAGACAAAGCGCAAACTTGAAATGAGATCCATCTGCTCCACGGACCAAGTGTGCGCTTCATTGGAGAGCGTGATGGCTACGTCCCTTGTCCCCCCGTTTCTTCCCGCCTTTGTCCAAGTTTTTTTACGCGGTCAGTCACCAACTATATCCCACATGCACGTGTTAATTACATTCAGCACATTGTTTGGGCCAGTAAAATGACTCAAAGGGCTATTACGATATTCGGCAATGCCAATTTAAGCGCAGTTGTCGAGGGGTGTTTTCTGACATGTTCACACAAGGACCGTGCACGTTATTCGCTGCAGCATGTCCTCGCGGCGGCGGCGCAGAGCGGAGCGGACAGGCACCAAAACGGTATACTGCCCCCCGGTGGAGCACGGATCATGTGACCACTCCACCCGTCCTGCCGCAAGGACGCTTTTTGAGGAAGACACCCGAGATCCTGTTAACGGCGCGTTTCTGGGTTGAGCATCGGAGGCGGTGATGATGTAACCGTGAGAGAACGAGGAGGAAGGCATCACCGCCGCTTATCCGCAAAACAGGCCCTTAAAAGCCGCGCTGTAAAAATTAAAGCGCAGCCCCGTACATACGCGTTCGTCACGCTCCATGATGATGGACGGCGATGAAGGCGCGGAGGAGGGCGCTGCGCCCCCTGCTTGCACCAGCTGCACAACAGACCACGTATGGATGTCAGTGGGGCGGGTGATGGGGGCGCCTTTGAAGTCGTACAGCGGTCCAGTCGGGGGCGTCATGACTCCCGCGTAGAAGTAGCGGTGGCACCAAGCGTCCCGGTAAACAGCCAGTTCCTCGTCCGAAGGCACAGAGGGCGTCGTCGGCTTAGTCGGGGTAGCTGCCATCAGGATGCCGAACTTCAAGTCGAACGAAGACCAAGCTATAGCACCGGCTGCATCAAGGAAGGCGTACAAAAGGGCCTCGGTGACCGTTTAGGTACGGCGCGTGTACGTGCCTCGCGTCGCGCTCGTCTTCATCTTCCATTCGGCACTGCCTGGTGCACCTGTCGCTTCTCAATAACGATGATGGACGGTACAGCACTCCAAATATAATATCATATACCTGGAGCGTATCGCGTTTGCCGCATTCGCATTCCATCGTCATATCCCATCAGTGGGTTACTCGTATGTACCTATAGTGGTATTGCATTCCCCATATATTGCAGAATGAACATTTTCTGCGATTCAGCGCCTAAATGTGGCCATTCTTAGGTGCCGTTCCAACGCTTATTGTTTCTATTTTGTCAAAATAGCAAGAAGTCTAGTTCAAAACTGATTTTCGCAATTTATTTTGCTGTACCCCTTGTGGATATGGTGGGCAGGCGCTGCCAGCGTCGGTTCCCAGCGATCCGCTATGTATTGTAACGTTAATGTGAGTCTTCCATTTTTCACTTTTACTCAAAGCGCACTAAAGGGCTGCAGATGCACATCTTGTCGTTGTGATTAATGTAGAAGGCCTCCGAAATCTCGCGTGTTACCTTATTGTTGTGGCGAAACACGATGGGCGTGTTCTTGTAATTTGGGACGAATTTACACTTTTTGCATAGAATGTGGACTGAGCATAACGGACACCCTTTGCTCTCTCTTATTGAGGGGACTGAGATATTGTACTCCCCGTGACTTTTAGATAACTTTCTGGTAGCGATAATTTCTTTCAGAGTCTATACGTTTCGTTCTTCAATAAACCCAGTTTATAGTCAGCGCTTGTTCGTATCATATTTTCTTCCCGCCTTTGGTGCGCTTTTAGCAAAATATGAAAACGTACCAACTCTCCCAAATTTCTGCTCCACTAATTTGAATCTCCCAGCTTGAGCTTAGAATAAAGCGAACAGTTAAGACTGTGCGTAAAATGAGCCACCGGCTTCAATGGGCAAAGCCGCATGAACAGCGCTGTGAGTTTATCGGCGGGGCGGCAAAGGCAAAAGAAGCAATGGGTCGCAAAATAAAAATACCAGCAGGAGAAAAGCGCGCAAGGAGGTCCGTTCGGGTATCCTACATGCACGGCTATCCCGACGCGGGAAGAAACGCCGGCGCACGTCGGCATTTTCTAGAGCCCACACCCGTGGAAAATTCGCTTTACTCCGGCGGTTGTTAGGCATCATCCCAGGAATGTGGGTGAGCAAATTTTGTTGCTTAAAGGCTCATTAACAGTGGAGTTATAGCCACCGCGATCAAGCAACTTCGTCACGCTTCTCTCTGCCATTTCCACTGGCGAGTCTGTTTTTCTGTCATCCGGTTGACAAGCCTTCGGAGGCGACATTAGCCGTTCTACGTCGCATCCTTGCTTTGCCAGGGTCTTCCATGAGGCTATTATCGACAGCCATGTAGCCCACCGTAAGTAATACCCATATCAGCTTTTAGAATTTCGAAAATACGTTTACCGTAGGAGCTGTGGCGCAATAAATTTTCGCTACATCTCGCAAAAATACAAGTGCTTTCGAGCAGCTTTCAGGCAAAGCAACTTCTCCAGTGCACCTAACTAGTCGGAACAGCCATTCGTTTGTCCACTGCGCCGAAGGAAACTGTGTCTTCGAAATTATAAAAACTGATATGGATACTACACGGCTGTGAATAATTAATGAGCCTAACAGTAATAGTTAATAATTTACCTACTCAATATTAGTTATTCAGCGTGCTAGTTAGCTCCTCTTAGGCGTATTCCGATGTACTACATCGATGCCAACAAAGCGTTCTTCTAAATCAAAACCCGCACATTTAAAATATGTGTAAAACCTTAGGTGAGAGACCCTACAGTTGGTCTTCCCGAGCAACCTTTCGCGGCCACTGTTAATTTAAATGCCACTGTGAACAGGTTCTGATGACGTCGCAAAGTCCTGTGACCTAGGTGGTTGGTGGGCCACCTACTTCTCGGGAGACTTTTCGCTCATACCGCCGCCGACGACGACGCGGGGTTTCCCGCTGAACGGCACCATTGACGCTATCGCGTTAACAGCGGTAGCAGTTACCAGATGATCAGACGTCGTCCGCCATTCGCCCGTAAACCATACCAGTGAAATGTTTATTGTGGCTGTGCTGTCACAGGCTCGCCTATAATGTCAGCGGAGCTTTTGAGGAGATTGGCTGTATCGAGAGAACGCGCTTTGTGAATGTAAGTTGTAAACTTACGAGGGATGCCGTAGTAGAGCGCTTCAGATTAATTTAGACAACTTGGGGTTGTTTAACGCGCGCTGGCACGGGCGCTCTTGTGTTTCGCTTCCATCGAAATAAGGCCGCCGCCGCCGGAATCCGATCCTGCGACACTGGTGCCAGCAGCGACCGCTAAGCCTCTGAATCAAATCAACACGGTGGGTCGAATGGGCTTTGGTCCGAATTTCCATCTCCTTTCGGGGCACTCATATGAATCAACATTTTGGAGAGACCATCATAAGCGCCCTCTCTATGCATTCGGCTTGCTTATTTGAAACGTCCAAACGTTGTCGGGGCCCTCTAGGGTTGGAAAGAATAGGTTTTGAAAGAGAAAATATATAGCAAAGCATTCTGAAACTAGCGGTGGCCGCCGTCGCCCAGGCACAAATCCGTCCGTCCGGCCACCGTAAGGCCGCTTTGATATACCTGCAGTTAACCCTGCCCTGTGCCAGCTGTGGCCACCTTATCCTCGCAAACTTCCTAATCTCCTCTGCCCACATGATTCTCTGCCGCCCTCTGCTACGTTTACCTTCTCCATTGCAATCCATATCTTTGCACTATGGGGCCTTCGCATATGTTGCCTTTGCATTACGTTTTTTTAAAGAGAAATTTATTGCCCCAGGGCATCAATGATGGGCGAAGGTGTGATGAATGATGTAGAGATTAAATAAATTGAAAAAGGTTAGCTGATTTGATGAAGTCCAGTAGAGAACGATGGTACGGTCCCCGCGTCCAGACAATGTATGAAGCAGGGTTGCTTGGTGAAAGACCTGCTACCATCAAGTGCCGGATACTTGTAGGCTTGAGAGCTGGGCAGTCCCACTGTAAGTGACGAATGTCGGCCTCAATGTCCTCTTGTTTACATATCGGACACCATGGCCGAGGAGACAATTCTCGATACTGAGGCCACTTCCGAGTGATGGCTGGTGTGAGGGCAACCCTGACCCGGATCCTCCTAAGCGCAACCTCCTCTGCACAGGAAAGACCGCGGGGGAGGGTTACCGCACACGGAGGTATGAGAGCACGTGTGCCGCGCCGGAGGAGTTCCTTTCTTGATGAAAGGAGAGTAAAATTGTCCAAATGAAGGAGCCGAGGCAGTGATGAGTTTGTATTCGCAAGGCGGGTCGCTAAATCTGCCTAGCTTTTATAGGTCAGCAGATCCCGTGGGACGCACTCAATACGTACTGGCTGCGGGATGCGGCCCGCGAGCCGGTGGATATCCTGACATATCGTTGGACAGCGGCTAACACGTCGTAGCAACCGGACAACTTGAAGGGCGTCAGTGCGGATGACAACGCAGGCCGCAGGGAGCATAGTTATGTCGGCCACGGGGCAGAGTGCTTCTTGAACTGCAACGAGCTCAGCACAAAAGGACGAAGGGGGTCCGTAAGATGAAACCAAGAGGTTTGATTCAGGGCACTTCTGCGCGGGCACTAGCTAGCTGTTGTTGCTTTGCAGTCTTGTATGCTTGCGTCTACGTAGACAACAATGGATCCTTCAGGCAGGCAAGCACCTTGTTCCTCAAATTTCTGGTGAAGCAACGATGCCGAATGAGCAGATGTTGGCCGGCGATTATCTGTTGGCTTGTTGTCGATGAGCTGTACAAACTTCCATTGGGGAAGAACTGGCGTTGGCGGCTGAAGAATGGAGTGTGACGTTGCCTAAGTCCTCAGTGCATGGGTAGAGTGCGATAGACTGGCCTAAGCTGCGCGCTTCACGGCCCTGCTGCACCAGCTCATCAATGGTATTGAGCTGCCCATTCTCTTGTGAAGCTATGACCGGTGTGATGCATGGAAGGCACGTAAGGGTCCTCATAGTCTCTCGGTTCACGGCTTCAAGGCGATCCCATTGGGCTCTTGTAAGATGTTGAAACTGAGCTTTAAAAACAATACGTGGCTGCAGAACTGCCCTCATCAATTGCCGTGCAATAAACGAGCCTGCGCCACCATTTTTGGGGGCAATTCTTCTAATCAAACCCAAAGTCTGAATAGCTTGCATTTTTGCCTCCGAAAGCCATGCGGTCGCTGATCCTGATTGGTGAATCATTAAGCCAAGGATTTTTACACTCGGACTTTCCTGTACTTTGTTTATGGTGTCAAGTAGTTGAGGGAGTGCAGCGCTACTCAGGTTCTTGTACACCTCGTACTGAATATTGTCCGGGCCGGGCGCTGTTTTCCGTTTCGCATCATCTATTGCAGCTAGCAAGTCAGGCATAGAGAAAGGACACGCAAATCCATCTACGTCGACATCAGATGGCATTTGATATACATGCGCTGGGAGGCCTGCCATATTTAAACTTGCGGATGAAGAAGGCAAAGCATCGTATTTTGAGAAGAACTTTCGCGCTGCTTCTTTGGCGAAATCATCTGGTGACAAGTTAGCCGCGAAGCACGCTGTTGCTGCAGCGTCAGTCGAACGGCGACCGCGTTCCGTTGTATGGAATGTTCGCCAGAGAGGGGCACTCGAGGATTTTGCAGAAAATTGTTCGCCCCACGCATGCCACTGCCGCTCAGAGAGGTCACGTTCATATTTGCGTGCCTTAGCTGTAAGATAGTGGAATCGCGTACGTGCCTGCGACGAAGTAGGGTCTCACGTAGCAGCCAACTCGGCTTGACGGCGTGCCGACCAGAAGTTAAGAAGGCCGAGGTCTGGTGCCGGTCGACCAACATCAGTCCAGGTGGTAGTTGTAGCACTGTTGATCGCTGTTTGTATGTGCTCAACAAGGATTGCCGAAAAATCTGAGGAGAGATTGTGCATACAGGTGCGAAAACAGTCCCAGTTGATCACAGAACATTTGTACCGTAAAGGTCGGAAATGTGAGGTGTGAAGACCGATGATGATAGGGTGATGAGTCTGGCTCCATGTGCCAGGCGGAAGTACCCGGACCCGACCACCACGTCAAGTCTGGAGCATAGGAAGCACTGCGAGTTTGACGCACTGGCCGTGCTGCTGTCCCAGGATGGTTAAGCAGCACAAATTGGGCATCCGTGAAGGCGTCCCGCACACGCCTGCCACGAGTGCTCGAAGTGGGCTACCCCCAATCCTGGTGAGGGGCGTTAAAGTCGCCTCTGGCTAAAATCGGTCAGCCGGGTATACTGCCGGCGGACACTTGTTAACAAGCCAAGATTAAGACGGGAGGAAGCACCACCAGCTGGTCTAACGTAAAATGAAACGACCACAACGGTTCCCTTCTTAAGTTTCGCAGCCACTGCCACTACCTCTGGATACAACATGCACCAGTTTTCGAGAGCAAGGCGCACACGCGGAAAACGTGAGTCCACATACACCGCCGCCTTTCCCGGGGAAGCAGCAGTTTGTACACGACGGTCTATCATTGAAGGAGACATGTAGGCACTGATGCCTGGAATCGATGGCAAGGCGTTTGTTTCCTGTAGCAGCATGGCCCATACCTGGAGCTTGTGAATTTGCAGTCGGGTCTTGAGCTCTCCCACCTTCGTGGAAAGGCCTCTGCAGTTCCACTACAGCACACCAGTACGACTGGAACTTGCCATTTCTAGTTACTAGCCCAAGCGCTGTAGAATCACGGACATCAGGTTGGACAACTGGTTCATCATAAACCTGAGCAAAGAAGTCGCAGAGTTGTCCAGGCGGCAGGAAATCACACTGGTGGGCGGCAGGAAGGCGATGTTGCTGCGCCATTGACAGATGTGGCGGATGATTCCGCTGCCCGTCTACGTCGAGCGAGCAGTTCACGGTGTTGCCGGAACTTTCTGACCTCCGCTAAAAGACGTGCGATTTGTACGTCGACTGCGGCACTATCGTCCTGCGGTAGTTCAGACACACTGGGCTGCTTTGTTGGCTGTTTTCGGAGGCGTTCTTTTCGCACAGCACCGTTAGAAGGCTGCTAAGCTGAAGGATCATGCGAGGTGTGCTCAGGGAGCTCCGGCAACTCGTCGTCATCCCACTGGAGAGCTGCGAACCGATTGGATGTCTGCAATGAAGTTATACTATCTTGTATTGGCTAATGCTTAGTCATTCGACGACTAGCCTGTTGTGATGCCTTTTGTTTTGTCGGACAGCTTGGAGATGTCATCTCGTGGCCTTTGGATTTACAAAGGCCGCATCGATAAGCCACTTTCTCTTCCGATGTACTTTCACCGGCAGCGGTGAAGGTGCAGGATTTGCACTTATGGCCAGTACGGAAGCAGTTATAGCAATATACCGCACTAGGTTTAAATGGCCGAGGCCGTAAAATACAGACATAATAGTACAGACGGGCTGGTATTGTCAGAGGGCCTTGCAAGGTCGCTATGCAAAAGCGCCCCTTTCCCATGCGTCGGGCCTGGATGACACGGTGCGTGGGACAGTACAGCTCACGCTAGAGTGCAGTTTGATCCTGTGATATCGACCTTGTAGACGACGCAGCGCTGCAAGTCGGAGCCTTCAACTAAATAGATTTGTACTGGCAGTGAGATTTCGCTTGTCAGTGAAATACTGGTAAGCGTTTGCAGCCGTTCTAAGGCAGTCAGATTCGGAAGCCACACTGCAATGATGGGGGAATTTGTCCTGCCTGTGAAGCCCCGAAACCATTGGTTCCCAGGCACGCGTCCAAGTTAGCTTGTAAATTCTTGTTCGGTACATCGGTGAGGCTTTTGCTGGCCAGTGATTTAATGGTCACTTTGTAAGAAGACGATCCGGGTGTAGTCTCCACCAAGTTCTCGTTCGTAAGACAATTAAGTGCGCTTACCTAGGGAGCCAACACATGCCGAAGATGAAATCAGTTTGTTGTCGTTTGAGGGACGCTTGTGAGTTGCACGAGGGCACTTTTGCACGGGTAGAGGTGCCGATAAGTCAATTGAAATGCCCGGTTCATCATGCCGTGCGGTTTGAAGCCCATCCGGTGGTGTAAAGTTGATGGCCATGTGTCCTGGTGGCAGATCACTCACCTACAGTCCGGCATTTCGGGAAGGCAGGAGGGGTGCATCTGCCGATGAACCGGGAGCGCAAAGCTGGACCTGGCGCCGTGGATCAGGTGTCTATTGCTTGGCAGGTGTCGCCAAAGAGGCGCCGGCAGAGCTACCTACGTCAGCGTGGCAGCTGAGGCACTAAGCCCAGCGTCAGTGCCCAGATCAGCTGCACCCATGCATGGTTCCCAGGAGGCCTCAGACGGTGGGAGGACGTCCGGAGCTTCTTCAGAAGGCGAGAATGCTGTTCTCTTCAAATAGGGCACGTATTTACGTGGATGTCGAGGTTTTTCTTAAGAGCGATGTGCAGCCATTTTAGCAGGGACACACTTCTTCTTACTCCCATTACATGTTCTGTCTATTTCTTCCCCTTTATTTCGACTATGACATCAACTCACGTTTCTTAGGATTCAGTATCAGCTCTGAAATTCTCCCCTTGAAAGCACTTCTCAACAGCCCATCTCAAGCGCATCTATTAACAGCAACTGTCCAAACTTTGCGTCAGGACACAACTGTTTTCTGCTGCCATCCACCGCAGCACAATTCTGCGTGCATTTTAATGCGATCGCGTTTAGGCTGTCGTCTCAGAAAACTTTCCTGCTTCTCCTTAACGACCTTCTCTGGTTGATCAATTCCTTGATGATGTCATCACAATCACGCGACCCCAATTGACCAAACTGAGAGCTCCGCCAAATTTGAAATTATCACGAAATTTCCCGATTAGTCGATAGAGATTACATCAGCTTGCGACGGCACCGCCACCTGGCTACCAAACGACGAAGGGCCCCCAAAATCTGGAAGTTGGCCCATCACCCAAAATTCAAAGTCGGCGCACCCCGAAAATGGAGGTGGGTTATTGGGTTCGATTAGTGTAATCCTGTACGATAATCCGATGAAAGGATTTCGAACATCTAGAAGGTGGTGGCTTGGGCTCACCGTGCTTACCAACCAAACTATAGTGCTGACCGACTTGGCCGACCCAAGAAGTCAAGGCAAAGAGGAGGACGATGAACCGTCAGCGGTTCATCGCGAAAGTGGACTAACAGCATCTAAATTTCTGTGACGTGCATTTTTAAGCACACAAGCCACAACCCTTTTAACATCGGCGGATTATGAGCACCTTAAATATTATTGGAACAGGAAAATTTGTTGCTCTCGGCAGCTTGAAGTATCACTGACGAGGCTGCGCTGCCGCATCCCCCCTCTGAATTTCTATTTACACAAGTCGGGTTTGGTGCTCTCTCCCCTTTGTGCATTTTCCGTGAGCCTGAGTCTATAGAGCATTTTTGGCCGTATAGTCGCCGATTCCACTCTCTGAGAAAAACGTTGCTGGAGGAGCCCTTGCAGCATCTTTTCCTTAGTTTGAGCAGCCCGCTCTTGCTATCATTTGGCGCCACCACATTTGGGTTCAGCCACAGATCTGTTTGTACCGCTGCTCTAAATTTTCTGATAGAATCTCACCGACTGCCTTGCTAAGTGTTCCAAACTTTTCTATCAATTATTACATTTTGACTTAATAATTATTATTTAATCCCTCTCTTTATTATTATTCGTATAATTTTGAAATCAAAACTCGCATCCCTTTTCTGTTCATGAGGAAGAATTCACCAGTGTTGCGCTCCCACGTGCTTTTCCTTTATATTAACAGCGTTCAGGTGAATAGCCACCCGATTCTTGGCCGATCCACCAGTGTGGGTATGTGCCATCTTTTGATACGCTAACAACAACAACAACAACAACTCAGTGCGGAGAGAGAGGCTTACTGGAATGGACAAAAATCCAAATGGGATTGCTGGAACGCCGTTGCCGATCCAAGAAGCATCAAGCCGTCGAAGCAGTCGCCGCCGGTATACCGAGAGGCAGCGTGCCGGACGAGTCAGGCTGCGAATGCATCGACTCATAGGACGCGCTACGCGAAAGGCTTGGAACACCGAGAAGACGAAATTGGTGCCGATCGTGAACATCGCAAAGACAACGATGAAGTCAGGCTTAAGAACAGGAAGGTGAACGCCAGCGTATATCTTGCTCCTGTTTCGAGCAATTCACCGCCTGTGTCTTGGCTACTTCCCTGTGGTGGATGTGTGTCATTATTTTGAGCCAACCAACCAACCATATCGGAAGCGGAGCAACGAAGGGCGAAGAGAGAGGCCTACTGGAATTACAGCAAACCAAATGAGCAAATGCCGACGAATATGACCAACAGCAAGGTCTTTAAGAGAGGATATGAAAGAGATGCTTGCATAAAAATTACCGAACAGCATGTACACTGCGAACAATAAATGAATGTATCAATGGAAACAATCTGATTTGTGTTACACCGTAACAGTAATTAGACCCGCTAGAAGGAACGTGTGGTCGAGGAGTGGTCGGGAGTGCGGCTGAAACATCGTGCGAACACGCATAGACGCAAGCTGAAAGCAAAATACGCCATTTACTCGCAGGAAAGACATTGGAATCACAACAAAGACACGTCAACCTGCAAAGTAAATGTTGCATTTCCTTCATTAAGATTTCGTTAAAACTACAAGTTTTTCGGTTTATTAGATTACTAGAATGGTTCGTCAAATGGACTTGATACCGCGCAATTAATTTATCCACTTTCGCTCCGCGCTTAGTTGAAACTCATTTAGGACGACATCGATCGTTAGGCGCGCCCTAAGGATTCGAATGCGTTACTCGTGATCGCGTCGCATCGCGCGGATGATGTGCGCCTTCGGCAAGAAGCCGATACCGAAAGCGTTTTGCGCGTGCCGAAGCAGTTTCCGGGCATAACTATGCATACAAATACAAAACTTCAGAGCATTCCACCGATAAATCAGGAAGCGGTCCCATTGCGATATGGGGAGTTCGCACTGGGTCGAAGCGGCACATTAAGCGCAGATTAAAGGCGTTCAAAACGCAGAGGTGAGACTGACTGAAACGAAAGGGCAGCGAATTCGGCTGTGAATAATTAGTCATCGGGGCAAATTAACCCAGTCGACCCACGCTCCGCATCGTACGTGGATGTCTCACTCTCGTCTGTGAAGGGCACCTGGCGCCTATTTGAATTGAGTTCTCCCTGATAGCTGCATCGTCATGAACGGACTCACTTTCGCTAAGAGCGCGCCTTTTCTACTGCACGCCACCTCGAAAGAAAGAAGGAAACCGGAAAACAGAAAAAAAGAAAATCAGCGCCGCTCACGCGACTATCCTCATAATCACGCTCAATTTGCCGTGAACCCGAATCTAATGATAATTTTTTGGCTACATTATCGTCGTTTCACCTCTTTGAGAAGGTTGCTGGAGGAGCCCTTGCAGCATCTTGGCCTTAGTTTGAGCAACCCGCTCCTGCTATCATTTTCCGCCACAACACTTGGGTTCAGCCCCAGATCTGTTTGTACCGCTGTTCTAGATTTCCTGCCATAGAATCTCATCGACTAATGAATAGAAAAGAAAATATCGTAACACTTAGCAGTGTTACGATATTTTCTTTTCTATCCATTATTACATTTTGACTTATTCCCTTCTTATACCTCTCTCTGTTTATCTTTACACTTTTATCCCTTTTTAGTCAATGCTCTTCGTGAGGTGCAATCCACCGGTGTTGCTTTACTGCGTGCTTTTCTTTTGCCTTTACTGAGTCCCGGTGATTAGCAGCCTCTGCCTCCCGATTCTTGGACGATCCCCCAGTATGGATATGTGACATCTTTTGAAAGGCGAACAACATGCTCATAGGAGCTGGAAGCTGCAGCCACTGCCCTCCAGGTCGTATTTTCGAGCACGGCCACTGGGCGGCTTTCAGTGGCGTATAACATGAGGCGTGGAGATAGTGTACAGGGTTCATGGTAGTCACGTGATAGCGGGGGACTGCGCGAGCCTCGGGATTGTGTTATCTTCCACGCACTCATTTCAGCCTCCTCCGAGGACGCCGGGATGGGAATGTTGAATAAAGAATTATTGCATCAGCGCTTTGGAAACTAGACAGATAGTAGCTAGCATCTAGGACGTGCACGATTGCGCCCTGTCCACTTACGCTAGCGGTCATGATGCGGTAATTCACTATACACGTACCTGATATCTTGCCGTATACCCCTTATATATATATATATATATATATATATATATATATATATATATATATATATATATATATATATATATATATATATATATATATATATATATATATATATATATATATATATATATATATATATATATATATATATATACGCACCGGACGCGATATTCGCAGGTCGTGGGTTTCGGATTCCACCAGCGTATAAGTAAGTTTCTTTAAGCGACCCATGACATTACTAATTGATGTAAATGATGTGACCCTCGCCTTCCTTCTGTACTGCCACTGTCTCAAGGAGTCGGGACCTCCAGTCAAGCTGTTACCACAGCTTTTAGTCCCGGCTCCTCCTTTGTAAGAAAGGAAAATAAACTTGAACTTGAACTTGAACTTATCAGCACTACACATTAATTCTCTCCACCAGCTTCACACAGATGGTAGAACAAGACGACTTCCACACAGAAGGTACAAAACACCTTTCTCAGAAATCCACAAAAGGGCTTGGCGCCCTGGAGACGTGACACATGGTAAGGGCTGGATGGCTCTCCAGTTCGTGAGCATGAGTTCGAGCGCGGTGTGTGCTCGACGCCAGCGTAGGTAGGTCATGTAGAGCAGACGGAAGCGGATGCACCCGAAGGCGACCCAAAACAGAGAGGATGAAAAGCGCCGAAGCCTGCGACGCCGCAGGCAGCCACGAGCTTGAGTGGCACTCGAACAGGACGTACGTCCACGCCATGCTCAGCACTCCCACGTTGCCCACGCTGAAAGCGAGGTTAGCCAGGAACAGAGTGGCGTCGTCCCGAGACTCCTGTTTCCAGAAACAGCGCCACATGGGATTAGTGCGCCGCTGCAGCGGATAGCGCGCGGCGCACAGCGGAGACGCGCAGTCCTCCGCTTCCCTGTACAGGACCTCCTCCAAGCAAGGCCGGTGCGCGAATGCTTTCGGGCAGCGACAGGGACTGCGGTAGTCTGTAGAGCTGTTCCAAGAGCTCGAGACCGTCGTCCGGGCAGATGCAGCACGATATGCCGCGGCGGGCCGGCGCCTGACTCGACGATGAAGCACCGGTTCCGGTGATACTAGAGCTTCTCCTGCTGCCAGCACTTGTACTGGAAGCGTCGTCTGCCCCTTCGGTACCACAATCAGGGTCCACGCAACCATCCGCGCCATCTCCGACGAGTTCGTCCTGTGGCGTTCGCTCAGACAGGTTGTCGTGTCCGCTGCCCGTATCAGCTGCCTCAGGGCTGACTGGCTGAGAGTGGGCGTCCGCCATATCATCTGCGCTGCTACTCGACGCCGAGCTGATGAAGAGGGCCATCGCCTCCGAGGGCGACCTGAGCATCTCGAAGAGGCTACGCCGTTTAAAGAAGGCCAGGGCCGAACGTTCGCCAGGCAATGGACACCGAATGGAATACGTGGCCCTCGTGGGCTTCCTCTTCCTTTATCCTCGCGCCTCTGCGAGTGGGGCGCCCTCAGGTGGTGCATGTGCGTGGAGCGAGTCGGCAGGAAGACGAAGAACAAATGCAAATTATACGCTTTTCGGGTGGCTAAGTAATGAATAAATTTGTGAAAGCATAGCGCCAACCTCGAGCTCACTTCGCTCCTAATGACGGCTTTCTTGGGAAAACCAATTTCACAAACACTTTCACTACGCCACCGCTGTCGTGGAGGATGCCGATGGGCGTTCCACTGGTAAACTATGCTCGGAGGTGGAAAAGGAAGATAAAACATTTATTTCGTCAAATTGCTTGAAGTGTGAGAGGTGACTCTGTGGCACCAGATCTCCGGGAGCTGATAGCGCCGAGCGACCTCAAAGGTTCGTGTCACGACGCGTAGTTGCTTACCCGGGTCGGAGCTGAGCAGTGCCACCTGCCACTCATCGGAATTAAGAGAGCTGTAGCGCCATATGGGGCTTCCGAGGGAGAGGAGTGATGAATGTAGGATAGTGTGGCCGACGGGTAGTGGCATAGTTGGCATGAGGGAGAGTTTGAGTGGTAAATGCGGAAGAGGAGGGGGTGGGAAAGAGTGGTCTTGTAGTTGTCGCCAGGCGACTATGGTTTTGTGAGGGATTTATGAGGCGCGGGTGTTACTATAGTGGACAGGTTATGAAGAAAGGAAAGAGGCGCTAACTCAGGCTCTGGATGGAGGGAATGGATGAACTCAGGCTCTGGATGGAGGGAATGGATGAAGGGCGTGAAAAGAGCCCAGAAAGAAGTGCGGGAACGTACCACGCACGAACAGTTGGGTACAAATACCCACGTACCCAAGTAACAGATTTGAAAGGTGAGATTTTTTCTTGAACAAAGTTGGTTTAGTCAGAACTTTTAATACATTTCTAATGAAACGTAAAATTTAAACTATATATTACAAGATGACAACGAGTATGTAACGCCAATTTTTGAGGGTTAGGTGTGCGTGACAGCAAATAATTGTTCAGAGACACTTTTTTTTTCTCGCGAGTTAAGATAGCCACATGTGAATCCAGACTTGACAAGGACTGCATTGATACTCTAAAGTAAACTTCTTTCGAAAGATCGCTTACAGCGGAGCCAGTTAACCTGTAGGTCAGTTTAGAAGCGCTGGTTAGAGTGTACGAAGTTGAATCCCATGTGAACACGGTTTTGCAACCAAGTTGCTGTTTTGCAACCAAGTTTGCCCCCGAAAGGGCGTAGCTGGGTTTGCAGAGTGTCTTCCCAGTGCAAACCCGAAAGCAAGCCGAGCGCCGTATTTTTACAGACGTAGCTGTGCTGTAGTTTAAATTGCAGGTTTATGGCCATGCAGCTTTTCTGACGATACTGCTAAAAACTACAGCTCAATTTTTTGCATCTGTTGCAATTCCACCTAATTGAAACGCTTTACAACAAATCGTTATTTTTACGCTGCGTTTTGACCATATGGGCTTCGGTGGAAGGGGTCTGAGGGGGGAGGGTTGCGCCGGTGAAACCTGACTCCCCCTGATGGAGAGCCTTGCACATGCCCATGCAAACAGGGACGTGTTTTACATGCGCTCCTCTCTCTTTATTGTTACCTACCCTTCAATATACAAGCTAAAAATCTACACACAACATCCCGCAACGTGAGTTCAACAATGAAAATAAGCGGCAGAATTACCTGCATGCGCGAGCTTTATCCATTGGCACGCCAGAGACCTCAAGCCGGCGTCGCCTATCTTCATTTTCATACTTTCTAAATAATTTTTTTATCGTGCCGCAAACATTTTTTGAAACAGACATACGGACTACTCGGGTTTCATTCCACAGAAGTTTATTTCAAAAGGAACGCTTCGTAGAATTGCACTACAGCAATCCGAAACTACCGAGTGACATCGCATTGCTATCCGAAACGCTATGCGCTTCTCCGGCTTCCGCATTGATCAGATTTCCTACCCAAATATACACGCGGAAAAAATGCGAACTATTTCCTACAGGCAGAGTTTATGGTGAGATGTAACCAGAATTCTGGAAGGCGAGCAGCCGTCACCATTTGCTTCCCTTATTTGATTTGTTTAGGTTTTGATTCTGCTCGTTTTTGTCTTCTCCTGCGAACTGTGTGACAGGAAACCAGTACTTCCAGTTCACGTACCGGCAGACCCTTAATTGACGTGAACTCCCGCTTCAGTTCCATTCTCTGCGATTCACATAGGGCACTTACGACTTCTTCCGACTAGGACAGGCTGTGCAAACTTTAATGCGGTGGCTATCTTGAATGCCTCCGTACATCTCCAAATGCAGACTAAACGGGCTATGCCCCAGAAATCATATCGTATAGTGTGTGTGTGTGTGCGTGTGTGAAGGATGCCAACTGTCACCAAGCAAAAGGTGCATCGGGGAATGTTTATTTTTTTAATATTATTTGTAGTGCTGAGAATAACACTTCGAATAATCTGTCGCTTAAAGAAAACTACTTACAAAGCAGTAGAAAAACATGCCGCTGGTGAGATCCGCACCCACGACCTCCGAATATCGCATCCGGTGCGTCCGGATATTCTGTGACTGTTGGCTTCCTTCATATGTTTGTCAAACGAGCCCCTCATTTCCCTTACGTTATCTATTAATTATATATATATATATATATATATATATATATATATATATATATATATATATATATATATATATATATATATATATATATATATATATATATATATATATACACACACACACTGTCGACCGGCCGCCCAAGCGGGTCCCGAATTGCCGCCAAAAGGCACCCATGACAAAGGCCCTTGGGAAGCCGGGGCGGAGCTGCGACCGACTGACAGTGATTAGTCACCCAGTCACCTCTCTGTTGCCTGAGGCGGGAGAAAGGGAAAGAGTACCGTGCGGGATGCCGGCAACAGCCGCGCAAAGGCAACGGCAAGGCCGGATTCCACAAAACGTAAAACTGGATACAGACTACTTGCGATAGAACGATACCGGGGTCGGAACAACGTTTAGGTATGCGAGTGTAAATACAAGATATCGCAAGCACGGATGAATGCTCAAAATCTAAAATGATTTCTGGACCAGGCCGCTCATTGCCTGGACTGCGACCTCGTGTCCCTTGTGCGACATCATGCGTGCGAACCAAGACTAGAAACAAACGACCACGGGAACAACCTCAGAGACGCCTGAAATATATTTTCATATAACACACGTTTTACATCTAAATACATTTAACTCTGAAATCTGTTCAGACTTAAAACAAAAAAAATCTCTACAGCATACAACTCGCCGCTGCATCCCGTTGTCAGTCATGCTTCCTCAGACCCAGCACTGGTCTCTCCACACTCGTGAAGCCCATATTTTAAGAATAAACTGATCGAACCTATGCAAGTTGATGAGGGAGTGTGGGCCAAAATATCGATAGCAAACCTTCTCGCTTGAGACGAGCTCTGGTAGAAGACTGCCTGCCTTCCATCGCAAGCGTACGTGTTGCACTTGTTCCAAGAGGTCTTCCAAGAAGCATTCCACAGGTGGCACAGATCGCAGCGCTCATCAAGTCTGCGCGAGAAGGTAACACGCCAAAGCGTCGCTTTACGAGTCTGTCTCGTTCACCGTGGTCTCGTTCGAGGAGCGACCGCGGGCTTCCTGCGGTAGTGGCCAACTGACGGCGGCAGCAATCTTCCAGAACAAGGAAAAATCTGGGTAGAACAGCACACTGTGTCGGGCCTTCAGGATCTTCCGCTGAGTTGTTAAGCGATCGGCTTCCGAGAGCCCCGGTGCCAGGAAGAAGCCCAAACTGTAGTTTTTCTTCTGAAGCCGTGGGGCCACACCAGCAGCCAGGCCTACGACAAAGTCGTAGAAGCCGCGTGCAGAGCGTTCGCGCCATGGTGCCAGCAGACGAACGCCGTCGAACGTGCTTGCTTTCACGGCGCGGATCACAGCTCGAGTGAACTTGGCTCTGTCGCTGCCCGTGGCACGGCGCCGCCAGGCCGCGTCGTCCGCCAGAATCCCAAGGAGTTGGCTCGCCGCGCGGCGGCCTTCCGACGTGGGGCGCGCTTGTGTGGCGTTCTCTGCAACGGCTCGCACGCGGTTGCCGCTTTGCAGATTCAGATCCTTATCAAGTGAATAGCAGCAGTGAACGACGGCGTCACATAGACGGCAGCACGAATATTCACTGAGGCTGCTGTTCTCGATGCATTCCATTTCTTCTAGCTGCGGTGGTTCGCCCGATACGACACAGATGAGGTTCACAATTTCCGTTTCACGGGAGACGCTGTACTCAAAGGCAGAGTCCAGGTACAGACTCCCGGCCGTGTTGACAGGATAGTCGGCAACGTCGCCCATTAAGCGGCCTTCAGTTCGGACTGTATACAGAGAGACAGCGGGAGACAACGGCGTGTGCCTTCCGAAGAATGGTTGGAGCATCGGGCCAGGCTGGGTAACGGGCTCCCCCTCGAAAAACGAGCTGCTAGTGGTGCGGCATGCAGTTTCGTCCGTGGTGCCATCTAGCCAGTAGAGGACAGCAGCCGCCATTTCCACCAAAAGAGAGACAGTGACGCACAGGACGCGGCGCAACCAGCTGAAGACCAACCGCCTCCTGCAGGTTGGGTCTCTCACTTCGGCAGATCCAGCCTTTGTGTCCAAATCCGGCACTTCCAGGGAACTCCACGAAATCCGGCGTCCCTTGCTAGGTCGTTTGCGCTGGCCCTGCGTCCATGTTCGCACGCACTAGTCAGATTACTAAATGGAGCATCAACGTCTTCCATACGTGAAGAGAAGACCATCATAGCGAGAGAACTGAAGGCGCCGAGAAGCTTTATGAAAAGTGAAAAGCGCAAAACGCAGGTGACTGGTATCTTTGACCAGTTGGCGTCAATAAAGGCGGAAGAATAAGCCTAACAAACTATCTTGATTAAACTTTCGTAGGTTAAATGAAATGTTTGACCGACAAAGATAAATCCATGACCGCTCCATACCCTATCCACGGGTCATTTTACATTCATAACTTAATACCACCCCTCATTTTTCATAAGAACCGAAGTTATGTGCTCTCTTCTTGAAACATCATACATGGGATCTATGTTTTGCAGTACTAATAATGGGGCTGTATGAAGCGATATAAAAAAGTATAACGCAGTCTGCGTATGTATCCAACCACAGGCGGTCGCATATCCTTGTAAGGTGCCTGTACACAGTCCTGCCTAGGCGCTGTAATTTTATGATGTCTGTCGATGGGCGTAAACACAAAGCAAATTACTTTGTCCCATTATTATTACTGCAGAACTTAGATCCGATGTTTCAAGAAGAGTCAGTGAGTAAACGTTCAATAAAAGTTTAGTGACTTTTCTTGAAACATCGTACAACAGATCTATGTTCTGCAGTACTAATACTGGTTACTCACTCTTCTTGAAACATCGTACACATGTGCCCACGCCCATCGAAAAATGGCATACATCTGAGTGCCATGCATCAGAAATTTACAGCGCTGAGGGAGGACTGTGAACAGACACCTCACAAAGATTGACCGCCAGTGGTTTAATACAGATGTAAGCTATGTTCCACTTTTGTATACCGAGTTGTGTTTCATCAGATATTGTCGCTGCTCTGGGAACACGCTGAAGGTGTAATCAGACAGCATATTGTTGCGCATATATCTGTCGGATTCAGTGCATAGTGTGCCATGCATTTTGCGGCTGCGCAAATAATAATGGACAGACCCGAGAAGAAAGCGTGAACTTGAACTGAGAACCACCTGCCCCATTGACCACGTATGCGCTTGGAGAGCATGATGGCTACGTCTCTTGCTCCGCCCGTTTCTTCCCGCCTTTGTCCAAGTTTTTTTTTTCGCTATCAGTCACCAACTATAGCCCACATGCCTGTGTTTACTGCATTCATCACATTGTTTTCGCCAGTAAAATAACTCCAAGGGCTATTACGATATTAGGCAGTACAAAATTCAGCGCATTTGTCGAGGGGTGTTTTCTGACATGCTCACACAAGGGCCGTGCCCATTACTCGCTGCAGCATGTCCTCACGGCGGCGCACAGCAGAGCGGACAGGCACTAAAGCGGTATGCTGCCCCACGGTGGAGCACGGATCACGCGACCACTCCACCCTTCCTGCCTCAAGGACAATTTTTGACGAACACGCTTTGCCCGGGATCCTGTTAACGGCCCGTTTCTGGTTTGAGCATCGGTGGCAATGATGATGTAACCGTGAGAGAACGAGGATGAAGGCATCACCGCCGCTTATCCGCCAAACAGGCCATTAACAGCCGCGCTGTAAGAAATCAAGCACGGACCCGTACATACCGTTCGTCACGCTCGATGATGATGGACCGTGATGAAGGCGCGGAGGAGGGCGCTGCGCCCTTTTCTTGCACCAGCTGCACAACAGACCACATATGGATGTCAGAGGGGCGGGCGATGGGGGCGTCTTTGAAGTTGTACAGCTGTCCAGTCGGGGGCGTCATGACACCCGCGTAGAAGTAGGGGTGGAACCGAGGATCCCAGTAAACAGCCAGTTCTTCCTCCGAAGGCACAGAGGGCGTCGTCGGCTTAGTCTGGGTAGCTTCCATCAGGATGCCGAACTTCAAGAGCGAACGAAGACCAAGCTATAGCACCGGCTGCATCAAGAAAGGCGTACAAAAGGGCCTCGGTGACTGTTTAGGTACGGCGCGTGTACGTGCCTCGCGTCGCGCTCGTCTTCATCTTCCTTTCTGCACTGCCTGGTACAGCTGTCGCTTTGCAATAACGATGATGGACGGTACACCACTCCAAATAGAATATCATATACCCGGAGCGTATCGCGTTTGCCGCATTCGCGTTCCATCGTCATATGCGATTAGTGAGTTGCTCGTATATACCTATAGATGTATTGGACTGCCCATATAATGCAGAATGAGCATTTTCTACAATTCAGCGCCTAAATGTGGTCTTAGGTGCAGTTCCTACACTTATTGTTTTCATTCTGTGAAAATACCAAGGCTATTTCGAAACTGATTTTCGCAATTTAGTTTGCTGTAGTCCTTGTGGATATGGAGGGCAGGCGTTGCCAGCGTCAGTTCCTAGCGATCCGCAATGTACTGTTGCGTTAATGTCAGTTTTTTTAAGCGAAATTTATTGCCCCAGGGCATCAATGATGTGAGAAGGTGTGATGATATAGTAGAGATTAAATGAATGGAAAAAGGTTAGCTGATTTGATGATGTCCAGTAGAGAATGATGGTACGGTCCCTTCGTCCAGGCAATGTATGAAGAAGGGTTGCTTGGTGAAAGACCTGCTACCATCAGGTGCCGGATCATTGTAGGCTTGAGAGCTGGGCAGTCCCACAGTAAGTGATGAATGTCGGCCTCAATGTCCTCGTGATTACATATCGGACACCCTGGCCGAGAAAACAATTCTCGGTACTGAGGCCACTTCCGAGTGATGGCTGGTATGAGGGCAACCCCCTACCCGGATCCTCCTAAGCGCAACCTCCTCTGCACGGGTAATACCGCGGGGGAGGGCTACCGCACACGGAGGGATGAGAGCACGTGTGCGGCACCGGAGGAGTTCCTTTCTTGATGAAAGGAGGGTAACATTTTCCAAATGAAGGAGCCGAGGCGGTGATGTTTGGATTTGTAAGGCGGGTCGCTAAATCTGCTTGGCTTTGATAGCTCAGCAGATACCGTGGGACCCAGTCTTTCATTTTTGCTCAAACCGCACTAAAGGCGAGAATAAAGACGAAAGTATGACACGAACAAGCGCTGATTATCAACTTGGTTTATTGAAGAACTAAACAGACTTATACAATTTGAAAGAAATTATCGCAAACAGAAAGTTATCTAAAAGACTCGTTGGAGGACAGATATCTCATTTCCCTCTCAGACAATGCCACGGAAGGGCTGCTGATGCACATCTTTCCCCTGTGATTAATGTAGAAGGCCTCCAAATCCTTCCGTGTTACCTCATTGCTGCGGCGAAACAAGATGCGCATGTGCTTGTAATGTATTACGCATTTACACTTCTTGCATAGAAATGTGGACTGAGCATAAGTGTCACCTTTTGTTCTCTCTTATTGAGGGGATTGAGATATCTGTCCTCCCACATGTCTTTTAGATAACTTTCTGGTAGTGATAATTTCTTTCAGAGTGTATACATTTCGTTCTTCATTAAACCCAGTTTATAGTCAGCGCTTGTTCGTGCCACATTTTCGTCCCGCCTTTGGTGCGCTTTTAGCAAAATATGAACACGTACCAACTCTCCAAAATTTCTGCTCCACTAATTTGAATCTCCCAGCTGGAGCAAAGAAGAAAGCCAACAATTAAGACTTTACGTCAAATAAGCCACCGGCTTCAATGGGCAAAGCCGTATGAGCAGCTCTGTGGGGGGCGGGGTGGCAAAGGCAAAAGAAGGAATGGGTCGCAAAATAAAAATACAAGCAGGAGAAAAGCGGCCAAGGAAATCCGTTCGGGTATCCTACATGCACGGCTATCCCGACGCGGGAAGAAACGCCGGCGCTCGTCGGCATTTTCTAGAGCCCACACTACCGTCAAAAATGCGCTTTACTCCGGCGGTTGTCAGGCAACCTCCCAGGAATGTAGGTGAGCAAATTTTGTTTCTTAAAGGCTCATTAACAGCGGGGTTATAGCCACCGCAATCAAGCAACTTCGTCACGCTTCGCTTTGCCATTTCCATTTCCGAGTCTGTTTTTCTGTCATCCGGGTGACAAGCCTTCGGAGGCGACATTAGCCGTTCTACGTCACATCCTTGTTTTGCCAGGGTCTTCCATGAGGCTATTATCGACAGCCATGTAGCCCACCGTAAGTAACACCCATATGAACTTTTAGAATTTTGAAAATACGTTTACCGTGGGAGCTGTGGCGCAATAAATTTTCGCTACATCTCGCAAAAATACGTGTGCTTTCGAGCAGCTTTCAGGCAAAGCAAATTCTCCAGTGCACCTAACTAGTCGAAACAACCATTCGTTTGTCCACTGCGCCGACGGAAACTGCGTCTTCGAAATTATAAAAACTGATATGGATACTACACTTCTCTGAATAATTAATGAGCCTATCAGTAACAGTCAAAAAGTTAACTATTCAATATTACTTATTCAGCCTCCTAGTTGGCTCGTCTTAGACGTATTGCGATGCACTACATCGATGACGAAAAAGCGTTCTTCTAACTTAAAGACACTATATTTAAAAATTGTGTGAAATCTTAGGTGGAACACCCTGCAGTTGCTCTTCCCGAGACACCTGTCGCGGCCACTGTTAATTTAAATGCCGCGGTGAACAGGTTCTGATGACGTCGCAAAGTCCTGTGACCTAGGTGGTGGGTGGGCCACCTGCTTCTGTGGAGACTTTTCGCTCATGCCGCCGCCGCCGACGACGACGCAGAGTTTCCCGCTGAACGGCACCATTGACCCTATCGCGTTAGTAGCGGTAGCAGTTACCAGATGGTCAGACGTCGACCGCCATTCGCCCGTGAACCATACCAGTGAAATGTTTGTTGTGGCTGTGCTGTCACAGGCACGCCTATGATGTCAGCGGAGCTTTTGAGGAGATTGGCTGTATCGAGAGAGCGCGAACGCGCTTTGTGAATGTAAGTTGTAAACTTACGAGGGATGCCGCAGTAGAGCACTTCGGATTAATTTAGACAACTTGGGGTTGTTTAACGCGCGCTGGCACGGGCGCTCTTGTATTTCGATTCCATCGAAATAAGGCCGCCGATCCTGAATCCGATCCTGCGACCCTGGTGCCTGCAGCCGAACGCTAGGCCTCTGAATAAAATCAACACGGTGGGTCGATTGGGCTTTTGTCCGAATTTCCATCTTCTTTCGTGGCACGCTTATGACTCAACATTTTGCAGAGACCATCAATAACCGCCCTCTCTATACATTCGGCTTGCTTATTTGAAACGTCCAAACGTTGTCGGGCCCTCTACGGTTGGAAAGAATAGGTTTTGAAAGAGAAAATATATAGCAAAGCATTCTGAAACTTGCGGTGGCCGCCGTCGCTCAGTCGCAAATCCGTCCGTCGTCCATCATAAGGCCGCTTTCATATCCCTCCAGTTACCTCTGCGCTGTGCCAGCTGTGGCCACCTTATCCTCGCAAACGTCCTAATCACATCTTCCCACGATTCTCTGCCGGCCCCTGCTACGTTTACCTTTCCATTGCAATCCATACCGTTGCTCTAAGGGAGCATCGCATATGTGCCCTTCGCATTGCATGTGCCCATTTCTTCCTCTTGATTTCGTTTATGACATCAACTCATGTTTCTTAGGATTCGGTATCATCTCTGAAATCCTCTCCTTGAAAGCACTTCTCAACAGCCCTTCTTAAGCGCATCTATCAACAGCATCTGTCCAAACGTTGCGTCAGGACACAACTGCTTTTTGCTGCCATCCACCGAAGCACAATTCTGCATGCATTTTAATGCGATTGCGTTTAGGCTGTCGTCCTGCTTCTCCTTAATAATATTCTCTGGTTGGTCAATTCCTTGATGATGCCATCAGAATTACGTGACCCCAATTGACCAAACTGAGAGCCCCGCTAAATTTGAAATTATCACGAAATTCCCTGATTAGTCAATAGAGATCACATGAGCTTTCGACGGCATCACCACCTGTCTACCAAATGACGAAGGGCCCCCAAAATCTGGATGTTGGACCACCACCCGAAATTCAAAGTCGGCCCACCCCGAAAATGGAGGTGGGTTAGCGGGTTCGATTAGTGTAATCCTGTACGATAATCTGATGAAAGGTTCTGGAACATCTAGAAGGTGGTGACTCGGGCCTACCGTGCGTACCAACCGAACTATGGTGCCAAACGCCGTAGCCGACCCAAGAAGTAAGTCAAGGCAAGGAGAAGGTTGGAGCATCAGCGTTTCATCGCGAAAGCTCACTAAGTGCAGAGAGAGAGGCTTACTGCAATCGGCAGCAATCCAACTGGGATGACGGGACTTCTCAGAATGCTAAAGTAAATGTTAAAACGAACCTGGACAAGCTCGAAGTGCAGCAATTTGTTTTCGACGTCCAACAAAGAATATGTGCCAAATTTAGCCCTAAAGCCAGGTGAATCGGCTCGCCCATCCCCGGCAAGGGCGACTTCTTTGCCCCTGGCATTCTCCAACAACTGCTCTTGCTGCTGCCTCCAAACCTTCAAAAAAAAAAGATTTTTGAAAGCAGTGAGCACTTGCGTGCAATGTTCCATAAGCATAACTTTTTAAAACAAATACTTACTCTGTCGATTGCAGACCAAAGATGGATCCACTGAATGTTGAAGAATGTTCTGTCGGTGACTACCTCAACACCAATTGACGACAACATTCTCAGATGCAATGGGGTTATTGCCCGAAAATAAAAGGGCAGCACGAAGTTGAAAGTTTACTACTGGCTGTTGTCTCACAACATCCTGAATGTTGCAGTACAATTGGTGCCCTGAAGGACACCAAGCATGTATTTCAATCAGCGTTCCTTCACAGCGAATGCTGTATGTGCAAGGTGCAAGGCACGTGCAGAACACTTCAAGCAATACTTTCAGGCGCTTTTTCTGAACTAAGACTATTCCTTTTTCAGAATCGTTCATGGCCGACTGCTGTTGCGAACATTGGTGCCCGTCACAATTGTCACACCTGGAAAAAAACCAGGATTCCTAAAGCGAAAACTTGTGAAGCAGTGGCATGGAGTTTATATTATTTGTGCCATCCCATAAGCTGCACAAAATGGTACCTCAAGCTATAAGGTATGCAGCAGTAAGAATAGCAAAATATACTCGTACCAGCAATCACTGTCAGGGCTATGGTCGTGATGTTCGGGCTCAGGCTCACAATCAGGCTGTCATCCTCTTCATATGGCTCTACCATAAAATTCACCTGAGTATCTGCATCTACCAGGAAGCTCCCAACCTGGACACCTTAAAAGAAGAAAACATGTATTCAACTATATATTTTAGAGCTCAGTGTCATAATTTTCATTGAGAATAAAGAAGAGATCCGTTCGCTTTAAAATATTTTGAAGCTCGCAGCTACAACTAAAATATTACGGTGAACATTCCATATGTGCTCGATATGAAGACATGCCCAAAAAACATGACAAGATTATCCCACCGACTGGTACACCTTGAGGATATGTCTGCGTTTTTCGTGATGTTTTCGGTGCTTTCACATCTGCATGCAATTCTTTGCAAGGTGTTGGTGGCCGCACCACAACTTGGAAGCTTTTATCAGCAGTGTCAGGAACATTATTTGTAACATCATCTGCCTCTGCCACACTTTCTGCTACATGCGGTTCGCTTGGTGATGGTGGTAGCGATGCAGCAGCTTC
Organism: Amblyomma americanum; assembly: GCF_052857255.1. Classification (NCBI taxonomy): domain Eukaryota; kingdom Metazoa; phylum Arthropoda; class Arachnida; order Ixodida; family Ixodidae; genus Amblyomma; species Amblyomma americanum. The sequence continues at coordinate 119,223,893 of NC_135499.1, forward strand.
CAGAGGAGCTATGTTTTCGAGCATCTGTATAAGGACCTGAAATGGCATGAAATGCGGACAATACAAATGATTTGTTATGAACAGACACGCATGCATCAAAATGCATTAAAAACACAGACAGAAGCTTTTCTTTCTTCAGTATTGATGACCTCATTGTCTTAGACCACATGCAAAGAATAGGAGCCTCGCCGAATTTACTATACACAGACATGCCCTTTTGTGCACTCTGCTCTTTTGCATCCTGAAAGATGCAGCACTGTTTTCAAAAGAAGTTCCAACACTATGTTCAAAAGAACTCAAATTTATACCGGTTAAACAGCACAGGCTTGAATGCAAAGCACACAAAAAACTACTCCCATTGCACCGATGTGGTGCGATTTAAAGTACTGGAACATTAACATTTCAATTGATATATGATCAGAGGGTGAATCAAAAACTCCGACGAAAGGCGCTGGTTCTACGCTGCACAGCTAAACCTTCTCGTACTACAGTGCTGCTAGCACGCATTCCAAACCAAAAAAAAAATTGGTGGATGGCTAAGCTTAAAAAGTGCGACGAGACAGCGTGTTGCAGCGTTACGAAGGAGTCTACTGAACGCCATCACCCATTCGGCGCGACTCCTTGCCCGTTGGACAATTTATGGAAAAAAAAGGACGCCTCTCTCACATATCTAGGTGGACACCCGAAAGTAATATTTCCGACGCGCGGTGCCGGCAGCTACAACCACTACTACTACGACGCCGACGGCGTTTCGACCGAACGAGAGATACGATGTCACGTAAAATTGCCCCGCCGCGATTGCTCAGTGGTTATAGCCCTAGGGTGCCGATTTCTAGGACGCTGATTTCGATGAAGGGGGACCTGACCCAGCCGCGGCACCCGCATTTCAGTTTTGGGAAATGGATGATGTAAAAGCGGGTAGGCGAGCCCTTCGCTACTGTGTCCTTCATATGGCTGCACATGGTTCGCAGGCCTTCATATGGCTGCACACGGTTCGCAGAACGCTGAACAACAGAAACAAGGAACCGCTAAATACACAACCGTGCGCTAAAACACTTACCTCACGCCGCTTTCTTTTGGCGAAGGCCGCTCTTGGAGGTGGCGAAGCGCTTCTGTTGTTTGGGAACACTGACGGAACGACTGTGGGCTTCAGTTGCGCCGATTTAATTGAAATACCGAGTGCCCGCATCGTTACCAAGCTTCGATAATAGTCACTGTCGCGGAAATGGTCGGAGCACAGCACAGTTGATTTCATAGGCGCGAAATTTTTCCTTTTCACGGCAGTGACCCACCGCGCAGAAAGTTTCCTGTCCTTTAGGAACGTGTGGAACACCACGTCGTCTCGGCCGCCAGTGTTCGCGCAACCGAACACTGTGCAAAACGAGGGCATGATGACGACCAGTCGCTGCACGCACTCGGCACAGACGCCCGAACCAGAGAAAGTAATCGGCACTGGCAGATGATTGCGTTGACCCGTCGTTCACCAAAGCGCGGGCCGAAAAGCAAGACGGCCGGCAGACTACCTGTGAATGGAGTCACTTCCGCCAGTTCCCCCTTTCTGCCTTCCCCTCATTCGGCGCTTCCGGAAGCGAAGAGGGCGTGTCGGCGGCGGGTTTTTAACAAGCGATTGCGGCTCATTTTGCTAACAGAATGGAGAAAAAAATTTACACAAATGATTTTCAAGGTCCCTTCTTCCCAACCACAGCGTTTCATGCAATTTGAAAATCCTTTCAGTTTCCCTTTAAGCAACAACAGACTGCGCTGCCAGCCAAACGCCGTGACCGAGCCAAGAAGCATCAAGCCGTCGAAGCAGTCACCGCCGGTATACCGAGAGGCAGCGTGCCGGACGAGGCAGGCTGCGAATGCATCGACTCATAGGACAAGCTACGTGAAAGGCTCGGAACACCGAGAAGACGAAATTGGTGCCGATCGTGAACATCGCAAAGACAACGACGAAGTCAAGCCTAGGAACAGGAAGCTGAACGCCAGCGTGTATCTTTCTCCTGTTTCCAGCAATTCACCGCCTGTGTCTTGGCTACTTCCCTGTGGCGGATATGTGCCAACATTATTTTAGGCCTACCAACAAACCAACCATCTAGGAAGCGGAGCAGCGCAGGGCAAAGACAGAGGCCTACTGGAATTACAGCAAACCAAATGGGCAAGTGCGGACGAATATAACCAAGAGGAAGTCTTTATGATAGTGTATGAAAGAGATACTTGCTTAAAAATTACTGAACGACATGCACACTGCGAACAATAAATGAATGTATCAATGGAAACAATGTGATTTGTGTTACACCCTGACAGTGTTTATACCCGCTAGAAAAAACGTGTGGTCGAGGAGTGATCGGAAGTGTGGCTGAAGTATCGTGCGAACACGCACAGACGCAAGCTGAAAAGAAAATACGTCATTTACTCGCAGGAAAGACATTGGAATCACAACATAGACACCAGAACCTGCAAAGTAAATGTTGCATTTCCTTCATTAAGATTTCGTTAAGACCAGAAGTATTTCTTGTTTTTCGATTACTGGAACGATTCGTTCAAATGCCGTTTATACCGTGCATTTAATCTATCCACTTTTGCTCCGCGCTTTGTTGAAACTCTTTCAGGACGACATCGGACGTTAGGCGGGCCCTAAGGATTCGAATGCGTTCCTCATGATCGCATCGCATCGCGCGGACGATGTGCGCCATCAGCAAGAAGCCGATACCGAAAGAGCGTTTTGCGCGTGCCAAAGCAGTTTTCGGGCATAACTATGCATACAAAAACAAAACTTCAAGGCATTCCACCGATAAATCAGGAAGCGGTCAAATTGCGATATTGTGGAGTTCGCACTGGGTCGAAGCGCCACATTAAGCGCAGATTAAAGGCGTTCAAAACGCAGAGGTGAGACTGAATGAAACGAAATTTAAGGGCAGCGAATTCCGCTGTGAAAAATTAGCAATTGTGGCAAATTAACCCAGTCGATCCGCGCTCCACGTGGTAGGTGGATGTTTCACTCGTCTGTGAGGTTGGTAGGTCATGTAGAGCAGGCGGAAGCGGATGCACCCGAAGGCGATCCGAAACACAGAGAGGATGAAAAGCGCCGAAGCCTGCGACGCCGGAGGCAGCCCCGAGCTTGAGTAGTGCTCTATCAGGGCGTACATCTACGCCATGCTCAGCACTCCTACGTTGCCCTCGCTAAAAGCCAAGTTAGCCAGGAACAGAGTGACGTCGTCCCGAGACTCCTGCTCCCAGAACCAGCGCCACAGGGGCTTAGTGCGCCGCTGCAGAGGATAGCGTGCGCCGCACAGCGGACATGCGGCGTCCAACGCTTCCCTGTGCAGGACCTCCTCCAAGCAAGACCGATGCACGAATGCATTTGGGCAGAGCCAGGGACTGCGCTAGTCTTTAGAGCTGTTCCAGGAGCTCGAAGCCTTCCTCCGGGCAGATGCAGCACGATATGCTGCGGCGGGCCGGCGCCTGGCTCGACGATGAAGCACCGGTTCCGGTGCTACTAGAGCTTCAGCTGCTGCCAGAACTTGTACTGGAGGCGTCGTTTGCCCCTTCGGTACCACGATCAGGGTCCACGGAACCATCCGCGCCATATCCGGCGAGGTCGTCCTGTGGCGTTCGCTCAGAAAGGTTGTCGTGTCCGGTGTCCGTATTAGCTGCCTCAGTGCTGACTGGCTGAGAGTGGGCATCCGCCAGATCATCTGCGCTGCTACTTGACGCCGAGCTGAAGAAGAGGGCCATCGACTCAAAGGGTGTCCTGAGGATATCGAAGAGGCTGCGCCTTTTCAAGCAGGCCAGGACCGAACGTTCGCCAGGCAATGGCCACCGAACGGAACACGTGGCCCACGAGCGCTTCCTCTTCATTTATCTTCGCGCCTCTGGGAGTGGGGCGCCCTCAGGTGGTGCATGTGCGTGGAACGCGTCGGCAGGAAGATGAAGAACAAACAAATGCAAATATCACGTTTTTCGGGCAGCTAAGTAATGAGTTAATTTGTGAAAGCGTAGCGCCAACCGCGAGCTCACTTCGCTCCCAATGGCGGCTTTTTTGAGAAAACCAATTTCACAAACACTTTCACAACGCCACCGCTGTCGTGGAGGATGCCTTTGCGCTTACCAGTGGAACGCCCAAAGGCAAATCAGGTGTTTTCACTTTAAGTGTGTTGATTTCTGAACATTCACTGCAGCAAATGTGCGAGAGACTGCACATAAGAATGTGCTTTTTGCACACGATGATGCAATACATTTCAACAACCCTGGATCCACGAATCATTGATATACGCTGAAACTACAGTGCTCTGGTTCAAAGCAGAGAAAAGTTCGCAGGGAAATGCTCAGTGTGCACTGCCTACAATCTGGCCAACTTTACGAAAACAAATATATGACATTTGGAGATACTGCAATTTTTTGTGAAAGCTGAATATAAGGCTGCAACAATATAATTCTGAATTAATCTCATTAATGTATTTTTGTTAAAACACTGACATGTCCAAAACCACATATAACCATTGTTTGGAAGAACTGACGTCTAGCACAAACATCGTGTTTTGCTATATATTTCATTGCATTAGTCATTCAGCATTGAAACTTGACTAGTTTGTCTGATATCAGCCAGAAGCTCTACACCCATACAAACTAGGGTCTGAAAAATAAAGTCCAGTCAGCTGACAAGATGGGCATAACCTCGGACTATGTGACTTGAGTGGTATTGCCATCCGCCAATAGGAAATGACGGAAGTACTAGTACACTGCACAGCTGTCGAGGAACTGACCATTGGAACTTTTTCAGTAAATCTCAACTCAAGTCATTAAACAGTAGCTGCGCTCACTTTTCCGAGCATGGCTTAGCCCAGTTTCCAGAGTTCAATAGGCAGGAGCAGTTTTTCTATTGGGCTTAGCCAAATCTGACAAGTTTTGAAGCCTCAGTAGTTTAACAAAAAAAACTGCAACACACAATTTCTGTGTTGTGATTTGCATGCAAACAAGCCAATGGTACATGCAAAAGGGCGTGTAAGGTTGTTGTTGCAAAGAATGTGCACAAATACTATTTGTGAAATGAAGGGGTATTGGTTCCAGCTAAGAATACAGCTGCATATCAAGCAGCAAAATTTACTGTCTCGCATTCCGATTCAGGACGGTAGCCACAGCCACACAAAGCCACTCTCGATGGCGCACTTCTAAGCAAAAGAAAACATCGAACGAGAAAAATAATGATAATGTATAACTGCTTTAATCTGAGATTGAAGGTGGTGATTATTTGAAGATGTCAGTACAATACAAGGATATTTAAAAGAAAGAGAGAAAGCGCACAACTCCGACTAGTAACTAATATCTGATGCTGGAAGAAATGCACATATGTATGATATTAACGCACTATGTACCACTTAACGATTTTATCACGTTTTTAGATCTCTCACTTCAATTCACTTCATCCCATGTATGTTGGCCTTTTGAGCCACGTGGTCAAAAAGCCATCCTGTCTCACTGATCAGACCCATCGAAGCTCGTGAAAAGAGCAATTCTGCATTCAGGTTTTGAAAATGTCCTAAAGAATTCATGTCAGCACAGGTTGGAGTAAAGTTTAACCAAACCAAGTAGATCGTTTGACACAGGCCAGTTACCCTTCAGAAGTTTTGGTTTCAGTCGCGGAAAAACCGAAGAAAATTTGAGGTCTGATGTCAATAGCAAAATTAAAAAAGTAAAAAAGAAAAAGTTGCCATTGTGCCATATCTGCATCAGGTCTCGCACAACTTAAAGAGAATTGGAAAGCATGTGGGTGTTGATGTTGTGTTTTCGGCGCCTATTCGATTGTCCAGCCTGGTGAAGAAAGTTAATTCGGCCAACAGGGAACCACGCGGCTGCTTGAACAGGCATGCAAAACAATTTGTACCCTGCCAGGAGGGAGTCATGTACTCTTTGCCGTTATCTTGCGGGAAGCAATACATCGGCCGATATATCAACGAAAGATTAAAGGGGCATGATTATAATCTCTCCGTGGCCCCAAAGTAAGCCACGTAGCCAAACACTGGAGAGACTGCAAAAGTGATGAAGCTGATGACGAAGATGATGACATTGATGCTTGCAAGCCATTGTACAACGAGTGTGTTGTGATAGGTAGGAACCACGTCTCGCTGACAAGAGAAATTATAGAAGCACACATGATAGCAAGGCTCCCGGAAGAGTATAAGCGCACCCTCTGTATCGCGGTCAGAAAAAGAAAAACGATACCTCGACGGCGAATGCTGACACGCGTGTGCTTTATATCGAGATTTTTTTTATTTGTGATTTGTGTGCATTTGCTTTTCGTTTCTGGCCTCCAGTCGGGTACTTATTCCGGCTGGCAAAGATGTCGTTTGTGAGTCAGCGCAGTGTTGTGTCCTGCCTCTTTCCTTCTTCTACGGGCCGTTCGTTGCGCTGTAATCATGGAATATCGAAACCAACTCGCCCAACAACTAACCTTGTCGTACATATAAAAGTTCCAGTGTTTCTTTGGAAGTAAAACCCGCACCATGCAGTGTTCGCATTTGGAGTGCAAGTCTTGCACAGGAGTATGAGTGCTTTATTAATAAGCGCAGCTAAAGATACACATAGGTATATTTCAACAACGGCAAATAGCCCCTACTTCGGGACCAATCTCAATTCTGCAGGTATTAAACACAGTGATATCATGTAGTTTAACGTTGCACCGTCAGTCTTGGTGATGTGCTGCCAGGTGGATTGAAGCGGATGCAGCATGCTCTCAGTCCTTGGCCTGTGTGCGGTCATGTTTTGTGTTGTGTCGCATAATGGAATGTCCCTTCAGCAGAGTAGAATGTTCAACTTTTCCATGTGCAGCCATGTTGAGGCATAAGAATATGACGGCGTACAGGGAAGACAGTTCTTAGTGCGAGAGGCACCTCGTTCCAGGTACAGACTCCCGGCCGTGGTGACAGGATCGTCGACAACATCGCCCATGAAGCGACCTTCAGTTCGGGCTGTATAGAGAGACAGCGCGAGACGACGGCGTGTGCCTTCCGAAGAATGGTTGGAACATCAGGTCAGGCGGGGTAACGAGCTCCCCCTCGAATATAGAGCCGCTGGAGGAGCGGCGTGCAGTTTCGTGCATGGTGCCCTCTAGACAGAAGAGGACAGCGCCCGCCATTTCCACCAAAAGGGAGACAGTGACGCACAGGACGCGCTGCAACGAGCTGAAGGCTAACCACATCCTCCTGGTTGGGCCTCTCACTTCGGCAGATCCAGCCTTAGTGTCCAAATCCGGCACTTCCAGGGTACTCCACGAGATTCGGCGTTCCTTGCTAGGTCGTTTGCGCTGGCCCTGCGTCTATGTTCGCAATCACTAGTTAGACAACTAAATGGAGCATCAACGTCTTCTATACGTGAAGAGAAGACCATCATAGCGACAGAGCTGAAGGCTCCGAGAAACTTTATGAAAAGTGAAAACAGCAGAGCGCAGGTGACTGGTATCTTTGACGAGTTTGCGAGTGTCAAAAAAAGCGGAAGAATAAGCGTAGCAAACCACCTTTATCCAACTTTCGTAGGAGCCGCCCCGGCGGCAAAGTGGTTGTGGCGCTCGGCTGCTGGTCCGAATGAAGCGGCTTAGATCCCGGCCGTGGCGGTCGAATTTCGATGGAGGCGAAATTTTAGAGGCCCGTGTACTGTGCGATGTCAGTGCACGTTAAAGAACCCCAGGTGGTCGAAATTCCCGGATCATTTCACTACCGTACGTGCCTCATAGCCTGAGTCGCTTTGGGACGTTAACCTCCCATAAACCATAAACCAACCAACTTTCGTAGGTTAAATGAAAAGTGTGACCGATAAGAATAAATCCACAAAGGCTCCATACTCTATGCACGGCTCATTTTACATTCATAACTGAATACCACCCTTCATGTCTCATAAGAACCGAAGGTATCTGCTCTCTTCTTGAAACATCGTACATGGGATCTATGTTTTGCAGGACTAATAATAGGACAGTAAAAAGCGATATACAAAAGTAAAACACAGCTTGCATATGTATCCAACCACTCGCGGTCACATATCCTTGTGAGTTGCCTGTTCACAGTCCTCTGTAGGCGCTGCAATTTCATGGTATATACGCCATCTTTCGATAGGCGTAGACACAAAGCAAATTACTTTGTCCCATTAATAATACTGCAGAACATAGATCCGATGTACCATGTTTCAAAAGGAGTGAGTGAGTAAACGTTCAATAAATGTTTACTCACTCCTCTTGAAACACCGTACATCGTATGTATGTTCTGTAGTACTAATAACAGGCCAGATTAATTTGCATGGTGTCCACACCCATAGATATATGTCATACATATGATTGCCATGCATCTGGAAATTACAGCGCTAAGGGAGGACTGTGAACGGCCCCACAATGATTGACCGCCCGCGGTTTAATACGTATGTAAGGTAGGTTCCACTTTTGTATACCGATTTGTGTTTCTTCAGATATTGTCACTGCTCTTGCAACAGGCTGAGTGTGTGTTCAGACAGCATAATGTTGCGCATATATCTGTCGTATTCAGTGCATAGTGTGCTAAGCATTTTGCGGCATCGCAAATAATCGTGGACAGAGCCCAGAAAAAAAGACGAGACAAAGCGCAAACTTCAACTGAGAACCATTTGCCCCACGGACCACGTGTGCGCTTCATTGGAAAGCGTGATGGCTACGTCTCTTGTCCCGCCTGTTTTTTCCCGCCTTTGTCCAAGTTTTTTTTTTTCGCGGTCACTCACCAACAATAGCCCACATGCCCGTGTTAACTACATTCAGCACATTGTTTTTTATAGTAAAATAACTCAAAGGGCTATTACGATATTCGGCAATGCCAAATTCAGCGCAGTTGTCGAGGGGTGTTTCCTGACATGCTCACACAAGGACCGTGCACATTACTCGCTGCAGCATGTCCTCGCGGCGGCGGCGTACAGCAGAGCGGACATGTACCCAAGCGGTATGCTGCCCTCCGATGGACCACGGATCACGCGACCACTCCACCCGTCCTGCCGCAAGGACGCTTTAGAGAAATACACCCGGGATCCTGTTAACGGCCCCTTTCTGGGTTGAGCATGGGTGGCGGTGATGATATAACCGTGAGAGAACGAGGAGGAAGGCATCACCGCCACTTATCCGCCAAACAGGACATTAATAGCCGCGCTGTAAAAATTAAAGCGCAGCCCCGTACATACGCGTTCGTCACGCTCGATCATGATGGACCGCGATGAAGGCGCGGAGGAGGGCGCTTCGCCCCCTGCTTGCACCAGCTGCACAACGGACCACGTATGGATGTCAGTGGTGGGGGGGGGGGGGGTGATGGGGGCGCCTTTGAAGTCGTACAGCTGTCCAGTTGGAGGCGCCATGACTCCAGCGTAGAAGTAGCGGTGGTACCGAGGGTCGCAGTAAACAGCCAGTTCTTCCTCCGAAGGCACAGAGGGCGACGTCGGCTTAGTCGGGGTAGCTGCCATCAGGATGCCGACACTCAGGAGAGAACGAAGAACAAGCTACAGCACCGGCTGGATCAAGGAAGGCGTGCAAAAGGGCCTCGGTGACCGTTTAGGTACGGCGCGTGTTGTTGTTGTTGACCTCACACAATGGCACATACCCACAAGGGGGATTGGCCATAACCAGTCGGTGACTATTTAAATGACCAGTTGCATGTGGCAAGCATGGGATGACCTACCAAAATTTGGATCGCACAGTTTTCGTAGCCGAGTTGGTTGCAGGAGGTTAGGGGGGTCATACAAACTAAATTTTAGGCAAAGAAAGGGCAAGGATTACTATAAGTGGTTGTAAAAACCGAAATACAGAAGCTGATAATGGGATGGGCAGGACGAAAGCTCAGGAAGGTAGATGTTTTGATTCTAGTAGATAATTTTGAACGGCAGAGCAAACATTCCCATTGGTATGGCCAAGCATAGAAGCGCCAAGAGACAGAACAACCGCAGAAGACAGGCGCAAACTGAGATTTTGTATTGGAACTTCTAATAGTCGCCTCCTAATCAGTGAAGCGACGGCAAAAAAGAAGAAAGTGCTCTATTGTTTCCGGCTCCGCACAATACGGACACAATGGGGAGACCGCCAGACCAGGCCTGTCTAGGTAAAAATTTAGTTGCGGCACTCGGCAACGAAGCCTCGTGAAGGAAACTTCAAGATTGCGCGATCGCCAGACTGAGCTTCTCCATGGGAACAGTAGGTGCTGGAAGTCGTCCAAGGAAGTAAGCGCTGATGCGCCCAATTCGTTCATTACAGTGTACCGTCGAAAGCGTGCCGCCGTGATGTAAGCAGTTGTTGGAAGCGGGTCAACAATCGGTCCACTCAGGGCTGCCTTCGCTAAAGCATCAGCTGATTCATTTAATAGAAGACCCCTGTGCCCAGGAATCCAAAGAAATCGAATTGATGTGATGTGTGGAGGGATCAGGAATTTTAGAATCCGAAAGAGCTGCGATTCAGTGGACGCCGAGAGGGAAGTGCTTAATGATAACGAGTCCGTAATTAATATTACTGCTGATAAAGAAATTGGTACCTTGCGCAGAGCGAGAACCACTGCTAGAAACTCAGCCAGGTAGATAGGAGTGAAATCTTGGAGACGGAGAGAAAAAGACCAGTCAAGGGACTGGGAGTAAATACCTACACCTGCCTTTTCTGCACACACCGAGCCATCAGTAGCAATTGCAACATGTGAGCTGAAGGTCGACAAATAATCCTGCAACATACCATTTAATCATGAGAAAGGCAGTAATTTTGCATTACGTGGATAAATGTCATCGTAGATGATAGACACATTTGCAGGGATGGACCGCACCGGAACAATTTCAGGTATTCGCACGTTGAGTGGGCCGAGCAAAGATTCAACGAAACAGACTTGGGGAGTTTGAAGGCGAGACCATCCGACACCCAAGAACTCCGCTCGCTGCCCTAGGAAGATCAACTCGGATGCATGCTGGTCCGAGTCGCAAAACTTTAAAAACGTTTGTACTGTCAAAAGGCGAAACCTTGCAGTAAGAGACGGCACCCGCGCTTCCAGATACAAAACATTGTTTGCCACGTATTTAGGGAGACCCAAACACAGGCGCAGAGCTTCTCGCTCTAAGAGCAGAAGTGGGCGCAGTTTGTATGCAGCTGCTCCAGAAAACAAAACGCAACTGAATTCCAAGATTGGCCGGATATACATTTTATAACTCAGCAGCACAGCACGTCTGCGCATACCGCAGCGAGGGCTACTCATCCTTCGCAGAAGGCCTACCGCCCGAATCCCTTTCGCAGAAACCTGATCTATATGTGACCGCCAAGAGAGAGAGGAGTCATAAGTTACCCCGAGATACTTTAGGGAACATACCTGAGGAATGACATGATGACGATAAGACAATGAAATGTAACCGGAAAAGGTAACAAAGCGCACTTGTTTACATTAAGACATAAGTGTAATTCAGATAACCATCGGTCAAGGGAACTTAAATATGACTGTAAAACCATATACACACAATGTAAATCACTCGCAGCAGCAAAGAAAGCTATATCGTCTGCATACACGTACGTAGTCACGTCAGGGGAAGTCGGAATCGAACTGAGTAAGAGGTTGAATAGAACAGGGGAGAGAACTGCACCTTGAGGCACACCTCTAGATTGATGAAATTTCCTTGTAGAAACTCCGCGTTGACAACAATAAAATTCTCTGTCAGCCAGGAAAGCTGACACCCATTCCACAAAATAACTTGGCAAGCCCAGAGCACATAGTCTGTATATCAGAGGCCCATAATCGAAACTGTCATATGCTTTCGAGATGTCAAGAGTTACCAGCGCAGCATACTGTCGACGCCGGCACGCTAGTTGGACACGGCTTTCGAGGTCAGTATGCGCACACCATATAGAGCACCCAGGCTTGAAACCAATCTGACAGGGGTTAAGTAGTCCCTTTTCAGTAATAATGGGCATGATTCGTCCATACAGCACGCGTTCAACCAATTTCACCAGATTCGATGTTCGAGGTTAGTTATCTCCAAACTCGGTGTTACCGATGCAATGATGTTTGCCTTTTGGCAGTGTCGTGGCCGCCCAGCCCTTTCAGGCGTGCTTGCTCTGCTATTGTTTTTGTTCTGCGCTTGTTGCTTCTCAGTGGGGACGTAGAAGTAAACCCAGGGCCCATGACAAAGGCGCAGGAAGAGAAATTAGACACCGTGGCAGAAACCGTATTACGACTTGAAGCGAGCAACGCCACTCTTATTGAAGCGGTAACAAAAGTGCTAAACATTCATGCGACACTGAAAACAGACCTTGAAAATCTAACCAAACGTGTTCAAGAACTTGAAACAAAACTTTAATTGGCTTCGTCTGTTAGTACTTCTGCAAATCACGAAAGTGGGTTATCTAACATCGTCAATAAAATTGATGACTTAGAAAACCGGTCGCGCCGTTCAAATGTTCTGTTTTATGGTATCGCCGATAGTGACTCGTCTGAAAGTTGGGAGACGTCAGAGCAACTTGTCAACGACTTCTGCCTCGATAAGCTTGGAGTCACTGTTACTTCCGTTGCTAGGGCGCATCGTGTGGGCCGTTTCTCGACCGAGAAGGCACGGCCAATTATAGCGAAGTTTATCAACGATAAAGAAATTGAAGCCATTCTAAGTAACGGCCGCAAGCTAAAGGAAACAAATTTTAGCATCGGACGTGATTATTCGCTTGCTGTCCGTAACAAACGTCGACAGCTGCTGCAGTTCTCGAAAACGATTAAAAAAGATGGTGACCGCGTGCGTTTGGCTTTCGATAAATTGCATATCAATAAGGACACGTATCTGTGGGATGTCGCCAGTGGCCGAGCGGTGCCAGTTAGTCTTTCCACGACCGACTGACCGGTTCCAACGGCCACCTCATCTTTTCCAGCGTCTTCATGCTCGTTGAACACTCGTCTTAATTCAGAGAATAGCAGTAGTTTCCTTTTCACTAATATCCGAAGTGTACTTTCAAAATCTGTTGCCCTTTCTTCCCTCGTCGATTCAACGTGCGCTTCACTTCTGATATTAACTGAAACTTGGTTGGACGATACTATTCCGGATGCTAACATTCTTCTCAGTGAATCCGAATTTTGCTTTTTTCGTTGTGATGGAAAAAATAGAAAAGGGGGTGGCGTCCTTATTGCTACAAAGAAACAAATATCTGCTGTCCTGATCACTGTCACTACTTTTCTTGAATGTGTTTGGATACGATGCAAAATTGGTATTGCTGATGTTGTTATTGCTGCCTTTTACCGACCGCCAGATATGACTGCCACATTTTCAGGTGAATTTCATAGAATATTGAGTGACTTATACGTGCGTTTTCCTAACTCTATTTTCCTTGTATTTGGTGATTTTAACTTCCCAAACATTGATTGGCCTAATCTTACGGTTAACCCCAGTGACCAGGAAGCCCACATGTTCCTTCATACTTGCTTAGATTTTTCGCTTGTTCAACTTATCACTGATCCTACCCGCCGCTCCGCCACAACGGCAAATATTCTTGATCTCGTCCTAACAAATAACCCTGAGGTTTGTTTCGATATCTTGCATTTACAAGGCCTATCCGATCATGAAATCATCACCGGGTACATCACTCGTCCATTTGGTAGAAAGAAAACATCCACTAAGCGAATTCATTGCTACAACCGCGCTAATTTCGATGGGATTAACTCTGCACTGCAATCATTTTCGGAGGACTTCCTAGCTCACTGTTCATCTCGCTCTGTCGAAACAAATTGGAAATCACTTAAAGACACATTAACTAATCTTGTTGACAAGTTTGTGCCGGTCATCACCATCAGATATCATAAAAATGCACCATGGTTCACAAATCGCCTTCGTCGTCTTAATAATAAGAAAAAACGCTTGTACCGCCAAGCAGTCAAAACAGGTCTTCCATCATCATGGACAAAGTACAGGCATTGCGATCATGAATATCAGTCACTGCCTAATACAACTCGTCATCATTTCTTCAGTCACGACCTGTCCACCATGTCAACCAATAACTGTCATAGATTTTGGCGCGTCATCAATCCGAGTTCCCACCCCGAAATCGTACTAACTAATCCTGACGGTGATCCTGTAACTGAAACTGAGTGTGCACAGCTTCTTAACGACGCATTCGTCTCAGTGTTCACCCATGAAGATACCACTTCCTCGCCCATTTTACAGTCATCTTCCGTCACTTCCATGCCAGAAATTATCATTAACGAATCAGGAATTCTAGCCCTTTTGAATAACCTCAAAGTTACTACTAGCTCTGATCACCTTGGATTTAATAACAAAATACTAAAGAATGCCTCTCTAAACCTCTATCAAGTATTGACATCACTTTTTTCACAATCATTATCATCTGGTACAATTCCTGACGACTGGCGTACAGCGAAAGTAATACCCATTTTCAAATCCGGAGACCGCACCATTCCACTTAACTATCGCCCTATCTCATTAACCAGCAACATCTGTAAACTCCTGGAACACATAATTCATACTCAAGTAATTAATTATCTAGAGGAGCACGATATCATTTTCAAATACCAGCACGGTTTTCGCAGGGGTTATTCATGCGACACACAACTCACTGGATTTACTAACGACATATGTTCCGCAGTAGACGCTGGCTTACAGGTTGACGCAGTATTTTTAGACTATTCTAAAGCTTTTGATCGCGTTCCCCATCACAGGCTCCTAACCAAATTGACAAAGTTAAATCTCCATCCCAGCGTTATTTCATGGATAAAACAATTCCTCGATAACAGAAAACAATTCACCTCTGTCAACGGCTATAACTCGTCTTCTGTCCCCGTAACATTTGGAGTCCCCCAGGGAAGTGTACTTGGCCCTCTGCTCTTTTTAATTTTTATTAACGATCTACCCAAGTGTGTATCGTCTCAAATTAGGTTATTCGCGGATGATTGTGTAATATATCGTAATATTACTAATGAAACCGACCGCCAATCACTTCAAACTGATCTTGACGCTGTAACGGCTTGGTGTTCTTCCTGGCTAATGTCTCTAAATGCATCTAAAACAAAGTTAATGTCGTTTACTAACCGTTCCACTCGAATTGCTACAACATACTTCCTCAATAACGATAAAGTTGAACTTACAACAACTTACAAGTACCTAGGAGTTCACTTTCAGTCTGACCTAACTTGGCATTACCATATTAACACAATCTTAGCATCAGCAAATCGCGCACTCGGCCTTCTTAGGCGTAATCTCAAACACGCGCCTTCACACTTAAAAAAACTTGCTTACATCACGCTAATCCGCCCGAAAGTTGAGTATGCGTCTGCCATATGGGACCCTCATCAAGCTTACATCATAAACAACCTTGAATCCCTGCAAAACCGTGCTGTTCGCTTCATCTTTTCAGATTATTCACGCTTCACCAGTGTCACAGCATTAAAACAACGTGCCGAGTTGGAACCGCTATCATGTCGACGCCATTTCGCTCGCCTAACCTTGCTTCACAAACTGTATCACCATCCCACCCTCCACGACGACTTCTTTTTGCCACACCCTGCAGTCTTTCCTCGCCGCGACCACGTTAACAAAATAAAACGCGTCACATGCCGTTCATTGCTCTACTCGAAATCATTCATTCCTCGCACTATAATAGATTGGAATAACTTGCCATCACACATAGCTACTGAGGTTAACCCACAATCGTTTCAGCATTCGTTAAAACAAACCATGGACTAACAGATTTGGTATTTTTGTTGTAATATGTGCATTTACTGAGTATTTTCTTCTGCGTTGTTTGTTGTTGTTATTTGTGTACATTACTAGTTTTTAATTAATTACTACGTGTATTTTGTTTCTAATGCCTGTGCCATATTTTTATGCTTGTATCGCCCCCCCCCCCCCCCCCCTATGTAATACCCTCGCACGAGGGCCCTTAGGGGTATTGTAAATAAATAAATAAATAAATGAAACTGGTCGAATGTTGTCTAAGACCAACCCTTCGCCTGGCTTTTTAAGCACCGGGATAATTTTGGAAACACGCCATACATCCGGGATCCATGGGGTTCTAATAGAGTAATTTACCAGCTTCAATATAGCATTGGGGGATTCGTCGAACAGTATTTTAATCATCGCAGAGGTGACACGGTCAGGACCAGGAGCTGCAGAAGGTAACCGATTTATCACCTGGGAGAGCTCAGAAACCCAGACATTAAGGAAATCATCATAGTGATTCCCAAGCAGTTGTGGGCGAGAGAGCGCAGCCGAAAAATGATGTTCCAAGCCTTTGCCAATTTCTTCTAATGACCTGGCAAGCTCTACTGGAGTTAGCACATTAGAGGGAATGTTGTTAGGCGGTGGCAGCCTGTTCCTTGACCTCAGAAAGCGAAACAAGGCTTGTCTGTTATTAGATTTTGATAGATGGTCATAATTCTCTTCATCATATTTTTCTTTTGCCCTAGCGACTGTGCGCTTGAAGGTAGCTGCAAGAAACTTATAATCGATCCAATTCCGGGGACATTGATTATGGATAAGCTTCTTCCAGGCTGCCTTGCGCCGCCTATAATCCTTTGAACATTCTGCATTCCACCAAGGGCTTTGAGAAGTGCTTATGCTATCGCACACTGTAAACTCTGATTGCCTCCGTACCCGATCTAAAATAGAGCATAAGCCTAACACCCTGCTCTCCTGAGACAAATTCGGCAAAGAGTGTAGTTCTGAACTGAGTGAACTTTTGAACTTGTAATCGACGGCGCGTGTACGTGCCTCCCGTTGCGCTCGTCTTCATCTTCCTTTCGGCACTGCCTGGTGCACCTGTCGCTTTGCAATAACGATGATGGACGGTACACCACTCCAAATAGAATATCATATACCTGTAGCGTATCGCGTTTGCCGCAATCGCATTCCATCGTCGTATCATATTAGTGGGTTACTCCAATATACTAAAAGATGTATTGGACTGCCCATATAGTGCAGAATGGATATTTTCTGCGATTCAGCGCCTGAATGTGGTCATTCTTACGTGCCGTTCCAACGCTTATTGTTTGCATTCTGTCAAAATGCCAAGAAGGCTATTTCAAACCTGATATTCGCAATTTCGTTTGCTATAACCCTTGTGGATATGGTGGGCATGCGTTTCCAGCGTCGGTTCCTAGCGATCCGCAATGTACTGTAGCGTTAATGTGAGTCTTTCATTTTTATAGTTTACTGAAAGCGCACTAAAGGCGGGAAGAAAGACTAAAGTATGACACGAACAAGCTGTGACAACAAGCGCTGAACTAGCTATGTTGTGCATGAGTGATTTGCGCGTTCACGTTTGCCTATGGTAAAACAGCATATCTTTGAGGTAAAAAAAGGCGAAGAAACAATGGACGACTTTGGCGATGCGAAGAGTATATACGTAGAAGCACGGACTTCTTGGAATCGCCACAAAAGGTGGCAATATGCAAGTCCCTATTGCGACACTATCGCAGCGTGCAAAGAGCAACGTGCCCAGCATTGAAGCAGCAATGACTTCCTAGTGACAACAATAACATCCAAGGCATGTCATTGGGAAATCTTGAAAGGATATGCGGATATCCCTAGGACGTGCTGAGAAACTCCCGCGGACATCTATCGCATATCTTTTTGGCCGCAGTTTTTGTATCCCAAGGAGGTCCGCAGGAAATCCCTGCGGATTTTCATAAGTGTTGATGAGGACATTAGTCAAATATGAAATGTCCCAGTGGATATTTACAGGACTTGAGGAGAACATATTGGCCCTTTTTGTGGGGTGGTATGGGATGTCGATGGGAATTTTTACACGACTCTACAGGGACATAGTTGTAAATGATCCTTCTAGACAAACAGGTGTTTTTGAAGGCAGCTCGGAGACATTAAAGGCATCCAAAGCTACCAGGGAAGACAAAAGTAGTGTGGGCGGTGAAAAGGAAATAGAAATATTGTTGCCTTGCCTACACCACTTGAAGAACAATGGGTTATCCAGAAAGACAGGACAAAGCACTTCTACAAATATGCCATGTCGGAATGCTGCTTCAGTCACTAGAAATGCAAGTTAGTTGCATACAAAAACTGGCAAACATGAGTACATGATTTTTGCAGCAGTCATAATTCTATGCATACAAGTGTAGTGTTGATAGCAGAATTGGAGAAAACTTTGAGGTATATACACCTCGTTGAACAGAGACAGCTTCAAGATCAACTATAGTTTTATTTTAGAAATTTTTAGAGGTACATTTGCTTGTTTGGGGCAGCCATAAAAGTTCAGAAACAAGCCCTAACCTGATCCACTAATAGGACAACAGTCTAAGGTGAGGCACAAGGTGATAAGCACACACTGACAAGTGCAAATTGTGTTGTACTGCCAGTGATCTTCGTAGTCTGTAAGGAAGCACAAGACACTGCACCAAAACAAAAAAACAAAAGTGCAAAAAAATTGATAAGAAGCAGTTTACCACGTTTTAAAAATAAACAATAAGTAGAAAGTAATCAGTACACTGTGGGGCACCCAAGAAAATGTGCAAAGCACAAGGAAACAATAATGAAAAAAAAATCCAAAAGATGCAGTTTACCTCGTTTTAAAAGAAAAAACAAGTACAAAATAATCAGTACACTGTGGGGCACCCAAGAAAAAGTGCAAAGCAAGATTGTTTGCAAGACATTGTCCAAAACTAATGGCATACAACATGGAAAACACTCGGCTAAATTTACAGGTCACAATCGTCATTGTCCGCTTGTATGTCCACCAGCCTGTTGGATGTTCCCTCCACGATGCTTGCTTCTCCCAGGTCAGTTGGAAGTGCTGTTTCGTCAGTGGTTCTGCAGGTTAATATCAACATTTGCATGAGGCCAGTGCCATAATGATTTAGATATATTTCAACAAAGTAAATTTCAAATACAACCTTCGACTTCACGTATTAATTATGTAATCCGGTTATAAATCAGAGAATTGCTGCATTTTCATTCCAATACAAAATCGTGAAAGCGCATGACACACATTTTCCAGAAGTCTTCACCTTGAGTATACATGCTTTTGTGAACAATCCTTGGCCACTGACATGCCGCCAATGATTTAAATGCTAACGGATATTTTTTTAACAATTTGCACCAAATTAGACATTTTGTACCTGTACCACTATGTGTCAGGTGAAGAATAGATTGTGTAGTGCATCAACTGTCATCTGTTCCACTACTGGCATGTGCGGACACTACGCTGCGCCTGAAGACGACGAAGTTGCCCCAATCTTTTGGTGCTCGATACACCTGAGCACGGTGCGAGATCTCACACCGCGTCTCCAAGGACACACAATAAACGGACCCCTACAATTGCAATGGATGAGCCTTACTAGCTGTAAACTGGACACATCATCACCATAATCAGGCTGACTACACCCACTGCGGGGCAAAGGCCCCTCCATGTCTCTCCAATTAACCGTGTCCTTTCCCAGCTGCGCCCACCCTATGCCTGCGAACTTCTTAAGCTCATCCGCTTATCTAACCTTCTGCCGCCTCCTGCTACGCTTGCCTTTTCTTGGCCACAGAGTACCACAAAACATAAGATAACGCATGACTCTCCGTTGTTAAAGCATTAACGGACTGGCAATGAAGAAAAGCAGGCAGTGGTACTGGCACCTACATGTTTTGGTGCCAGCTCACTAGATTTTTATCCATACCTGCCGTTATCTCAAGTTTAAGTGTCTTGCGCTCCATTTTTTCTCTCTCGTGTCGCAACCATGACTTTCTCACTTTCTCTATTTCAGCCACTGTACAATCACAAGTAGTTCTGCTTGTTAGGACATCTGAACAAATTAAGGATGACGTGCTTCAGTTTACTGTTACATGGCACCCTTCCTGCACAATGATAGCGAATGGCTTGAGAGCCACCTGCTTGTTTTGAATATTACCTAAATTCTAGATATTTTCCACAACATCATCCAGTTGATAGCATCAGGACAGAAAATAAATTTTTGAAATTAGTGCTAGCCTCATTAAACTGATACATGAAAAAATAAGGCAGAAAAATGAAGTTTGAGTTATATGCATGAATTTCCCGCATTACTGTATGGGATTTATTTACAGACGGAGTGAAACAATCATATGCAAGTCTGCACAGTTATTTTGATGTCTCAGGTGTCAGGAAAGATGAGCTAACAGTTTACAGTTGTTTGCCTAATAGCTGGCTACCTGGTCATGGTGAATAAACAAGCAATGCAATTCTGACCTTTGTACTGTCTTGCGAACCGTCCCTAACATTCGATTTTCCTTTTATCAGTCATGGCATGCGGGCAGAGGTAAATTATTGCTTCTGTTGGGGCCGCCTAAAGCTATCATATTTTGTTTGCTATCCATTTGATAGCTGTTAAATAAGGTTATCTTTAATATTGCATGTCCTGTTAACCTAAGGTACCCGTTCCTCACAAATGCAACTTGCAGTTTTCTATCAACCTGCAGGGCGCATAAAAGCAGTTATGCTGTACAGTCATTTTGAATTTGTGACTTCTTGGGAGTGTCAAATTCTTTTACGAATCAATAAATTTATTACATGTATATGGTCTTACCTAGCATCATTTCGCAGCATGCTGTCTCCCTGAAGTCGCGTTTGCCTTTTCCTCTCTGCAAACAGTAGTGCATAGCCACTTGGTCACAAAGCAGGTCCTTCAGGAACCTCCTTGTAGCTTCTACGATGTCAGTTCCCATAATTTCTTCCATCGTGTCTTCTGAAAAAAAAGTGCATCATAGTGAGTATACGGAGTTAACACCGACAATAAAAAGCTTGCATAACAAAAACACTACCAAGCACCCACTTACAAATCTATGTGCCAGGCATTTCTTAAGTAAATTTTCATTATCCAGGTATTTGTACTGTATAAAACTTTGTCACACAAGCAGTTTCATTCCTCTAAGTCAAATATGAAGTGGTTTTGGCTCTTGCGCTTACATGATGGCCAGAGCTTTAGATGCTATGCCATGTTAGCCACAGCTTTTAAGAGAAATATATTTCTAAAATAGGAACAGTGTTCAAGAGAACATATTCATGTCATGCAGTCATTCGTTTTTAATTTACAACTACATCTACTACTACTTAATTTACAAAATTAAGACTGCAAAATGACAGGATCAAAAAAACTTTAAAATTGAGTCAGGAGTTTATCGCATTAAACATCTCTTTCTTTCACCCTCTTCTTCACAGTTTCCCCATGACACAGTTCACGTGTCTATTATTTAGAATGCGAAGTCTTTACAGGAATGTCATAGGCAACAACCCAACTCATCAATGTTGAGTAGTGACCTAGTTTTGAGTATTTCTGGTCTTGAAAATGTAGTTGCTAAAAAATAACTTTAATTACCGGTTTCAGGAATAGAGTCAGGAGAATGTAAATCACACTGAGAAAGAGCAATCTAGGATGTTTCCAACCCGGTACCATTGAAGCAGGTCTTTTCTGGTCTTAAAATAATTTCCACGAAATGCACAGCGGCTGTCAAAGCCACGGTCAAACCAATGTTTTGTATCCTGCAAACAGACGAGTAATGGGTACCTTGTTAAAAATATTTTAACGCAGTTTTTTAATGTGATCCCTAACTTTATATTCATGAAACCAAAAATGAGAACAATTCTCAGTTTTGTTGCTCTCACTTAGGACACGTCCTTTTTAAAACCTTGGTTCAGCTTAGTCGAACAGCTGGTATGGAAAGGTTCATGCAATAATATATTATGTGTACGCATCTATTAGTACATTTTTACATTTTTATTTTCCCTAAATGCACTGAAATTGCAGATCCTTACCATTTAGCAGTTCACAGGCTCCAAAAGGCATTCTGAAAGGTGTTTGTGGCTTTGGAAAACTCTATGGCTCAACAGATTCATCTGAGCTGCTATCGAACTGCCGCTTTTTTTTCCTCTTCCTTGGCTCGTGAGGGTCTTTATCTATGTTCGATGTGAGCTCTGCTTTGGAGAGCTTAGTTCTTGCTTCTTTATAATTATCTAGAAAAATATAAGATATAATTATCTATAAAAAGCAAACCTTAAAGAATACCGATCGTAATAGTGCGTGCTGAACAAACTGGCACGTTTCCTTTATAAAAATGCACAGGTTACCATACATCCCTGGAACCACACAGGTGATTTGAATCCGTCCTGAACCTGGCACAATGCAGCTTCTCACCATCTCTTGCCCATTTTTAGCCTTTTGTCGCCACATACACATTCCACCACGTATCCAGCTGCGTCGTACTACAGCAACATCATCTCCCTCTTCAGGAAACTTGATATTGTGCAAAATCTCCGCTTTGAAGAAGGAAATATTAAACATTAGTGAAACTTTCATTATTCGCCTCTTTACAAATGATATGCCCTCAGTGGCAGGCGGAAGAAATTACACTGATAACTGGAGATGCATAGTAGTCTCATAGCCGTCATTCACATGAAAAGACTGTCAACTTTCTGAACCAATGAAATGAATGCAATATGGAACAAGGTGTGAAAATGCAACATACAAGCAACTGCAAAAAAAATTGTGGGTTGGTATATTTAGCTAGAACAAAAAATAGCCTCGCTTAGGCAAAAGGGAAGAACTATTGGTTATGGTTGCCGCAATAACATTACAAACATTCATGTAGCCTTTGCTGACTTCACACATCCTTCCCTGCCCGCTTGCCCAACTCCGTGAAGCAAAACAATCACAATCGTAATAAAAACCACTGGTTTTTAAACTAATTTAATTGCAGTCCAGCAACTCAATCATTTAGTTTCAGTTCCCTTCTTTCTTAATGAAAATAGCAAATCCTTTTACAAGCATAGTTTAGAGTAAAACAACCGTAGGTACATTAATTATTGTTATAGCAACTGTACGGGCTCACAGATATGGCGAGATATACACGAAGTATCTGTTAGAATAACACATTATATCAGTGGGGAAAAAAAAGCAAGGCATCCCTAGGAAATAATATTTGCCGAAAAAAAACGAGGTGTTGTAGAATAAACACGAAATAAAGTCCACCAAATTGTCATACAAAGAGAAAAGTCTAAACCCTATTTATACGCTGCACTGCCAGCTGAGATTGCCCATATACTAAACATGGCTTCATTGACTTTTCTCCCAAAAAGAGGCATATCCAGAAAAGCAAGAAACAATTAGAAAATGAAACACTAGGACAACATTATTTAACATGTAAAAGAGGAAAAATGGCAATACCATTGCCAAATGGAAGGTTCACACACTTGAACAATACTTCAGAAAATGGCCACACATGAAGAGGAGAGTGGTAGAGACAAGGAACACACTGAGAAGTAATGACAAGCAAGGGCAGTCATAAAGGTCATGTTTAACAGAAAACTTATGACCAACAATAAGCACATCTCTAGAACGATGCTCCACAACAATGTTCACAACATCAATTACTGTTCCATCCATCAGGAGACACGTGTTGTTAGGGCATGCCATAGCCAAAGTGAAACATCTGTGTGTTACAAGCTTACGGTACTGTTGGCCCTCCAAATGATCTTTTAAAGGACCATCACCATGAGGCAAAAGCAGTGTTGGCTCCACCTGATTCTTTCCTGCCTGTGCACTGGTCGATGCAGCCCTATCCTCACTAACTCTCCTGCAGAGCTGCTCTAGTGTTTTACCTTGCCTACGGTGAAGCCTCTTTAATGGCTGCATAAAATTCTCATACGGGAAGGCACTGCAACTGTCTAGATGCCCCAAGTTTCTAACTTCTCCCAGGTGTATAAGACCATGGACATTATGAGACACAATCTATCCCGTATATGTCCTTACCGGTGTTCACAAAGTGCTGAAGCAACTGTTCAGTTTATATTCTACAAACCGCACACACAATCTGGGGGAAGCTGAGATTGTAACTGCAGAATGCAAAACCATGAAGTTCCCATGCAAATCACTTTGTACAAGGTCATAAAAAGCTTCTGGCACCAGGTAAAGCGAAAGGAGTCGAAACTCTGTTGCCTTCCACCTGTCTAACTCACTCAGTGGCCTTGGTCTTTTGTTAAACTAGCATGAAATACAAGCTTCAAGGAACCTGTTTGACTAAGTCAAATGAGAGGTTCTCAAGAATTGATCTGCCAATATGGTGGTCCTCATCACTGTGCTCACTAAAGCTGACATCTGTTCTAGGGGCGGCATTCAGCTCTGGGAAGCACATTCGGCCATTAACAAACCAGCCCTCTGTTACACACTTTGTACAGCTGCTGTATCCACTGTGTACTTTTACTGAGAGCACAAATTCGCGGGCAGGGGCATCACAAACTACAGCCAAGATTTGTACTTGGCTCAAAATACGCATCCTTCTTGTGCTTCACTGAGTTCTGAAACAAACTCCTTCAAGAACTCATTGCTGTTTGCAGGTTTGCTGTGCCCAAAGTACAGACCAATGAGAAAAGGCTCACTACATTCAACGTTTTTCAATTGACACAGTATGGGCCAAAACTGCGCCTTGGTGTTCTTAGTAAGAGGCAAGCCGTCTATGTTAACAATGAGTTCTAGAAGTTGAGATATGGTGCATGTATCCCTCGAAGCATGTTGTTGAGCAGCCACGAGACCAAAATGGTAGTACTGTCCGTTTCCAACACTGACTATTCCTTCAATTCGCCTGGGCGTTCCTAGCAACGACACAGCAGACCTCGGCAGTTGAGTAAGGTCAGCTGGAGATGAATTTCGGAGGTCTTTCAGAAGCGCTGTGAGGCAGCGGTGTGAAATGTTGAAATTAACTTCCCAAGACTTCAAACGGTCTTTAAGGCACCCTGCTTTGCTGTCACTTACAGTACACTCAAACATCACACCCGGCGGCACACGAGAGCGTTGAAGAGCACCAGGCGATAACATGTATCGAGTTCATCCTGGGGCGTGCACGCCACTGAAACGTGCGCTGGGGACGGCAAAAGGTCTGAGAAAGAATCACATAACTCTGGTTTCCCATCTCAGTGGTCTGAATCAATTTCTGCTCGCACGGCGCCTGCAAGCTCGTGCACAACTGCTGCGATGACGCAGCTTCGAGACTGACATCTACAGCGCCTCTAACGCGACGCCGAAATGAACGTCCATTATGACCCGTGTCGTGTCCTGCGTATCTATCAAGGTTGCTCTTAAAG
This sequence comes from Amblyomma americanum, assembly GCF_052857255.1. NCBI lineage: Eukaryota > Metazoa > Arthropoda > Arachnida > Ixodida > Ixodidae > Amblyomma > Amblyomma americanum. The sequence continues at coordinate 119,248,953 of NC_135499.1, forward strand.
AGGAAGTGGATTTCGCATCAGAAAAGTGTATTAAAAAAATCAGTTTTCAAAAATTGAAAGCTTTCTCTGTCCGAATTGGTATCTCATGCAAACTGAGATTCTCAAGGTAGTGTTTGCAAAAAAAGTCAACTGCAGTGGTCCTGCATATTTTAAGCGCTCGAAAAATCTTCACATTCTACATATTCTTGCAGTAGGGCAACCGAGCGGCATTTATCTTAATTTTGCTCGGCACAAAGTTAACGAACCTACACTTTCATATCTGGCGCCACAGTTCCATGCAAACGGACATATTAAAGAAATTCAAGCACTTTCCGCGCGTCAACATAATTGGCCATCTTGGCTTCCGCCCAGCGTTCTGCGCGGCAGGTGAGCTTGCGCGGGAACTCCAGAAAGAAACGCCATGAATAGCGAGTCGCGGTGCCGCGTTGATCTTATGCAGCTAAACAACGCATGCATACAGTCATGCTTCTTTGGGTCGAATGCCACACGCCATACAGGATTAAGACTAAACAACGGCTCCATGAGTAATTTAGGCCCTTCGTGCAAAGGAGGCGTATGAACAAGATGTGAAAAATGACTTACCTCTGGACGTCGTGCTCATGGCCACGCCAGCGCCGGTTCCTCCAACGCGTGTTGCAATCGGTGACAGACCGCACTACGCGCACAGACAATGCAGACAAGCGTGCGAAACGGCAAACGCGCCAAAACACACGCTGCCCGCACCAACAACCCAGCTGCCAAAACGAACAAAACGGTACACGGCAGGACCGCAGCGCGTGAAAGGCCTCATATATGCATCATGTATTATTTGTTTCAACGTGGGCATAAATGATCAAACGCATTTGTTTCTAAATTTTTGTCGAAATAATTTTAAATTTGGTTTTTATTTTTATTTAATATCCACTGCCGACATCTGAGCGCGGCAAACTTGTAACTTAGAGGAACACCTATAAATAGAATGCGTTGCGCACGTGCTGAACATGAGGTCGTGTTTAGATGCCAGATTGATCGAATAGCGAAGAAACGACTCGAACATTCCCCTCAATGCCGCAGTGTTTATTATATATCTGGCGAGGCGAAATTATTTATGCAGGTTATTTGTGAGACATGCATCTCTCTAAAAGGCGCCTGATATAAAAAGTGAACATATATCGAGGTTAAGAAAGCTACTGCGAGAGCAGGTCTTACAAAGCTTTGCACAAAATTACAGTAAGCGTCCACATTATAACCCGAACGGGATATCCACGGCATAACCGGTCAGGACATCTAAACGGAGGACTTCCCACGGACATCCTGCGGAAGTACGCAAATGAGTTGGGATATGCGGATATGATTCGGATATCCCTAGGACCTGGTGTTGTCACTGGGTTTTGTCTTTTCCTGCGAACTTTGTGACAAGAAACCAGTACCTCCAGTACGCGTACCAGCAGACCCTTAATTGGCGTGAACTAACTTCCGCTTCAGTTCCAATCTCTGCGATTCACAGATGACACGGATTTCTTCCGACTAAGATAGGCTGTGCAAACTTTAACGCGCGGCTATCTTTTAAATGCCTCCGTACATCTCCAAATGCAGCCTATAACGGGCTATGCCCCAGAAGTCGTATCATAGGTGTGTTTGTGTGTGTGTGAAGGATGGCAACAGTGACCGAAACAAAGGTGCATCGGGGAATGTTTATTTTTCTAATATTATTTGTAGTCCTGAGAATAACACTGGGATTAATCGGTCGCTTAAAAAAAAACTACTTATAAAGCAGCAGAAAAAAGAAACATGCCGCCGGTGGGTTTCGAACCGACGACCTCCGAATATCGCATATCGCATCCGATGCGTCCGGATATTCGGTGACTGTTGGCTTCCTTCATGTTTGTCAAACGAGCCCCTCATTTCCCGTACCTTGTCTACTTATTTTTATATATATATATATATATATATATATATATATATATATATATATATATATATATATATATATATATATATATATATATATATATATATATATATTATATACGGTCGCGCGGCTGCCCGAGCGGGTCACGAATTCCCGACGAAAGGCAACAATGGCAAAGGCCCTTGGGAAGCCGGGGCGGATCTGCGACCGAATGACAGTGATTAGTCACCCAGCCTCCTCTCTGTTGCCTGAGGCTGGAGAAAGGGAAAGAGAACAGCGCGGGGTGCCGCCGACAGCCGCGCAAAGGCAACGGCGGGAAGTCCAGATTCCCACAAAACGTAAAACCGGATATAGACTACTTGGGATAGAACGATACCAGGTTCGGAAAAATGTTTAGGCATGCGTGTGTAACTAAGATATCGCAAGCACGGAGGAATGCACAAAATATAAAATGGCTTCTGGACCATGCCGCTCATTGCCTGGTCTGCGACCTCGTTTCCCTTGTGTGAGAACATGCGTGCGAACCAAGACTAGAAATAAACGGCCACGCAAAACGGTCTAAGAGTAGCGCGTGAAATATATTTTGACATAGTACACGTTTTAAAATTTAAATATATTTAACTGTAAAATCTGTTCAGATTTAAAAAAAATAAAAGTCTTACAGCATAGAACTCGCCGCTGAATCACGTTCTCAGTCATGCTTACTCAGACCCAACACAGGTCTCTCCACACTCGTGAAGCCCAACTTCTATATGTATGAACTGATCGAACCTGTGCAAGTTGATGAGGGTGTTTGCCAAAACATGGATGGCAAAGCTTCTCGCTTGAGACGATCTCTGGTAGAAGACTACCTGCCTTCCATAGCAAGCCTACGTTTTGTACTTGTTCACAGAGGTCTTCCAAGAAGCATTCCACAGGTGGCACAGATTATTGGCTGTCAGGATGGTGGAAGCCACTTCACGAGCTGCACTCTGCGATTTGAATGGATCGCAGCGCTCACCAAGTCTCAGATATGCGGTCGCCGGTGGCGCGAGATAGTAATAAGCGAAACTGTCGCTTTTCGTGTCTGTCTCGTTGACTGTGGTCTCGTTCGAAGAGCGACCGCGGGCTTCCTGCGGTAGTGGGCACCTAAAGGCAGCAGCAGTCTTCCAGAACACGGAAAAATCTGGGTAGAACAGCACGCTGTGTCGGTGTTCAGGATTTTCTTCAGCTGAGTTGTGCAGCGATCGGGTTCCGAGAGCCCCTGCGGCAAGAAAAAGTTGAAGCTGTAGTTTTCCTTCTAAAGCCGTGCGGCCACACCTGCAGCCAGGCCTACGACAAAGTCGAAGAAGCCGCGTGCAGAGCGTTCGCGTCATGGTGCCAGCAGACGATCGCCGTCGAACTTGCTTGCTTGCCCGGCGCGGATCACAGCTCGAGCGAACTTGGCTCTGTCGCTGCGCGTGGTAAGGCGCCGCCAGGCCGCGTCGTCCGCCAGAACCCCAAGGAGTTGGCTCGTCGCCATTGCGGCGTTCCGACGTGGGGCGCGCTTGTGTGGCGTTCTCTGCAACGGCTTGCACTCGGTTGCCGTTTTGCAGTTTATCCTTGCCAAGTGAGTAGCAGCAGTGAACGACGGCGTCACACAGACGGCAGCGCGAACATTCTCGGAGGCTGCTGTTTTCGATGCAGTCCATTTCTTCCAGCTGCGGTGGTTCGCCCGATACGAGACAGGTGAGGTTCACAATTTCCGTGTCACGGGAGACGCTGTACTCAAAGGCAGCGTCCAGGTACAGACTCCCGGCCGTGGTGACAGGAGAGTGGACAACGTCGCCCATGAAGCGGCCTTCAGTTCGGGCTGTATACAGAGAGACAGCGGGACACGACGGCGTGTGCCTTCCGAAGATTGGTTGGAACATCTGGCCAGGCGGAGTAACGAGCTCCCACTCGAATATCAAGCTGCTAGTGGTGCGGCGTTTAGTTTCGTCCGTGGAGCCCTCTAGCCAGAAGAGGACAGCGGCCGCCATTTCCACCGAAAGGGAGACAGTTAAGCACAGGACGCGGCGCAACCAGTTGAAGACCAACCGCCACCTCCTGGTTGGGTCTCTCACTTCGGCAGATTCAGCCTTAGTGTCCAAATCCGGCACTTCGAGGGACCTCCACGAAATCCGGCGTCCCTTGGTAGGTCGTTTGCGCTGGCCCTGCGTCCATGTTCGCACGCACTAGTTAGACAACTAAGTGGAGCATCAACGTCTTCTGTATACGCGAAGAGAAGACCATCATAGCGAGAGAGCTGAAGGCGCCGACAAGGTTTATGAAAAGTGAAAAGCGCAAAACGCAGGTGACTGGGATCTTTGACCAGTTTGCGAGTGTCAATAAAAGCGCAAGAATAAGCGTAGCAAATCACCTTCATTCAACTTTCGTAGGTTAAATGAAAAGTGTGACCGATAAACATAAATCCACAAACGCTACATACTCTATGCACAGGTCATTTTACATTCATAACTGAATACCACCCTTAATGTCTCATAAGAACTGAAGTCTCATAAGAACTGTGCTTTCTTCTTGAAACATTATACATGGGATCTATGTTTTGCAGTACATATAATGGGACAGTATAAAGCGATATAAAAAAGTAGAACACCACTTGCATATGTATCCAACCACTGGCGGTCACATATCTTTGTGAGGTGGCTGTTCACAGTCCTAACTAGGCGCTGTAATTTCATGATGTATACGCCATCTTTCGTTGCGCGTAGACACACAGCAAATTACTTTGCACCATTATTAGAACAGCGGAACATAGATCCGATGTACGATGTTTCAACAAGAGTGAGTGAGTAAATGTTCAATAAAACTTTACTGGCTCTTCTTGAAACATCATACATCACATCTATGTTCTGAAGTACTAATACTGGTTACTCTTCTTGAAACATAGTACATCGTATCTATGTTGTGCAGTACTAATTATGTGCTTTGTGTCTACGTCCATCGAAAAATGGCATACATCTGATTGTTTTCATAAGGAAATTATAGCGCTGAGGGAGAACTGCGAACGGAGACCTCATAAAGGTTGACCGCCCGCGGTTTAATATAGATGTAAGCTATGTTCCACTTTTGTATACCGATTTGTGTTTCTTCAGAGATTGTCGCTGCTCTTGCAACAGGCTGAGGGTGTGTTCAGACAGCATAATGATGCGCATGTATCTGTTGGATTCAGTGCATAGTGATTTTTGTTGCGAGACGGCGCTTGTGTTGTGCACCTCTTTTTCGTCTGTCGTCTCTATTCCTGCTGTATTTTTCCCTTTAAAATGAACATAACGCAACTAGCCCAACTTTCCATCCTACTACAGCGTAGTGTGCCATGGATTTTGCGGCTGCGGAAATAATAGTGGACAGAGCAGAAAAGAAAGGACGAGACAAAGCGCGAACTTGAACTGAGAACCACCTGCCCGACGGACCACGGATGCGTTTCATTGGAGAGCGTGATGGCTACGTCTCTTGTCCACCCCGTTTCTTCCCGCCTTTGTCCAAGTTTTTTTCTGCGCGGTCACTCACCAACAGTAGCCCACATGCCCGTGTTAACTACATTCAGCACATTGTTTGTGCCAGTAAAATAACTGAAATTGCTATTACGTTATTCGGCTATGCCAAATTCAGCGCAGTTGTCGAGGGGTGTTTTCTGACATGCTCACACAAGGACCGTGCACATTACTCGCTGCAGCATGTTCTCGCGGCGGCGGCGCACAGCAGTGCGGACCGGCACCAAAGCGGTATGCTGCGCCCCGGTAGAGCACTGATCACGCGACCACTCCACCCGTCCTGCCGCAAGGACTCTTTTTGACGAAGACACCCGGGATCCTGTTAACGGCCCGTTTCGGGTTGAGCATCGGTGGCACTGACGATGTAACCGTGAGAGAACGAGGAGGAAGGCATCACAGCCGCTTATCCGCCAAACAGGCCATTAACAGCCGCGCTGTAAAAATTCAAGCAAAGCCCCGTACATACGCGTTCGTCACGCTCAATGATGATGGACCGCGATGAAGGCGCGGAGGAGGGCGTTGCGCCCTCTGCTTGCACCAGCTGCACAATGGACCACGTATGGATGTCAGTGGTGCTGGTGATGGGGGCGCCTTTGAAGTCGTACAGCTGTCCAGTCGGGGGCGTCATGACTCCCGCGTAGAAGTAGCGGTGGCACCAAGGGTCCCGGTAAACAGCCAGTTCCTCGTCCGAAGGCACAGAGGGCGTCGTCGGCTTAGTCGGGGTAGCTGCCATCAGGATGCCGAACTTCAAGTTGAACGAAGACCAAGGTATAGCACCGGCTGCATCAAGGAAGGCGTACAAAAGGCCCTTGGTGACAGTTTAGGTACGGCGCGTGTACGTGCCTCGCGTCGCGCTCGTCTTCATCTTTCCTTCGGCCCTGCCTGGTGCACCTGTCGCTTTTCAATAACGATAATGGACGGTACAGCACTCCAAATAGAATAACATATACCTGGAGCGTCTCGCGTTTGCCGCATTCGCATTCCATCGTCATATCCCATCAGTGGGTTACTCGTATATACCTATAGTTGTATTGCACTCCCCATATAAGGCAGAATGAACATTTTCTGCGATTCAGCGCCTAAATGTGGTCATACTTAGGTGCCGTTCCAACGCTTATTGTTTCTATTCTGTCAAAATACCAAGAAGTCAAGTTCAAAACTGATTTTCGCAATTTCTTTTGCTGTACCCCTTGTTGATATGGTGGGCAGGCGCTGCCAGCGTCGGTTCCCAGCGATCCGCTATGTATTGTAACGTTAATGTGAGTCTTCCATTTTTCATTTGTAATCAAAGCGCACTAAAGGGCTGCAGATGCACATCTTGTCGTTGTGATTAATGTAGAAGGTCTCAGAAATCTCGCGTGTTACCTTATTGTTGTGGCGAAACACGATGCGCGTGTTCTTGTAATTTGGGACGAATTTACACTTTTTGCATAGAGATGTGGACTGAGCATAACGGTCACCTTTTGCTCTCTCTTATTGAGGGGACTGATTGTACTCCCCGTTACTTTTAGATAACTTTCTGGTAGTGATAATTTCTTTTGAGAGTCTATACGTTTCGTTCTTCAATAAACCGAGTTTACAGTCAGCGCTTGTTCGTGTCATATTTTCTTCCCGCCTTTCGTGCGCTTTTAGCAAAATATGAAAACGTACCAACTCTCCCAAATTTCTGCTCCACTAATTTGAATCTCCCAGCTTGAGCTTAGAATAAAGCGAACAGTTAAGACTGTACGTCAAATGAGCCACCGGCTTCAATGGGCAAAGCCGCATGAACAGCGCTGTGGGTTTATCGGCGGGGCGGCAAAGGCAAATGAAGGATTGGGTAGCAAAATAAAAATCCCAGCAGGAGAAAAGCGCGCAAGGAGGTCCGTTCGGGTATCCTACATGCACGGCTATCCCGATGCGGGAAGAAACGCCGGCGCTCGTCGGCATTTTCTAGAGCCCACACCCCGTCGAAAATTCGCTTTACTCCGGCGGTTGTCCGGCATCCTCCCAGCAATGTAGGTGAGCAAATTTTGTTGCTTAAGGGCTGATTAACAGCGGAGTTATAGCCACCTCGATGAAGAAACTTCTTCACGCTTCTCTATGCCATTTCCATTTCCGAGTCTGTTTTTCTGTCATTGGGGTGACAAGCCTTCGGAGGCGACATTAGGCGTTCTACGTCACATCCTTCTTTTGCCAGGGCCTTCCATGAGGCTATTATCGACAGCCATGTAGCCCACCGTAAGTAACACCCATATCAGCTTTTAGAATTTCGAAAACACGTTTACCGTCGGAGCTTTGGCGCAATAAATTTTCGCTACATCTCGCTTAAATACATGCGCTTTCGAGCAGCTTTCAGGCAAACCAAATTCTCCAGTGCACCTAACTAGTCGAAACAGCCATTTGTTTGTCCACTGCGCCGACGGAAACTGCGTCTTCGAAATTATAAAAACTGATATGGATACTACACTGCTCTGAATAAGTAATGAGCCTAACAGTAACAGTTAAAATTTAACTATTCAATATTAGTTACTCAGCGTGCTATTTAGCTCCTTCTAGGCGTATTCCGATGTACTACATCGATGCCGAAAAAGCGTTCTTCTAACTCAAAAGCCGCATGTTTAAAAATTGTGTATAATCTTAGGTGAAGCACCCTACGGTTGGTCTTCCAGAGCAACCTCTCGCGGCCACTGTTAATTTAAATGCCACGGTGAAAAGGTTCTGATGACGTCACTAAGACCTGTGACCTAGGTGGCGGGTGGGCCACCTGCTTCTCTGGAGACTTTTTTTCGCTCATGTCGCCGCCGACGACGACGCGGGGTTTCCCGCTGAACGGCACCATTGACGCTATCGCGTTAACAGCTGTAGCAGTTACCAGATGATCAGACGTCGTCCGCCATTCGCCCGTAAACCGTACCAGTGAAATGTTTGTTGTGGCTGTGCTGTCACAGGCTCGCCTATGATGTCAGCGGAGCTTTTGAGGAGATTGGCTGTATCGAGAGAACGCGCTTTGTGAATGTAAGTTGTAAACTTAAAAGGGATGTCGTAGTAGAGCGCTTCGGATTAATTCAGTCAACTTGGGGTTGTTTAACGCGCGCTGGCACGGGCGCTCTTGTATTTCGTTTCCATCGAAATAAGGCCGCCGCCTCCGCCGGAATCCGATCCTGCGACACTGGTGCAAGCAGCCGAACGCTAAGCCTCTGAATGAAATCAACACGGTGTGTCGAATGGGCTTTGGTCCGAATTTCCACCGCCTTTCATGTCACGCATATGACTCAGCATTTTGCAGAGACCATCATAACCGCCCTCTCTATGCATTTGGCTTGCTTATTTGAAGCGTCCAAACGTTGTCGGGGCTCTCTAGGGATGGAAAAATAGGTTATGAAAGAGAAAACATATAGCAAAGGATTCTGAAACCAGCGGTGGCCGCCGTCTCCCAGTCACAAATCTGTCCGTCCGGCCATCGTAAGGCCGCTTTCATATGCCTCCAGTTAACCCTGCCCTGTGCAAGCTGTGGCCACCTTATCCTCGCAAACTTCCTAACCTCCTCTGCCCACATGATTCTCTGCCGCCCCCTGCTACGTTTACTTTTCCATTGCAATCCATATCGTTGCTCTAAGGGGCCGTCGCATATGTTGCCTTCGCATTACCTTTTTTTTAGCGAAATTTATTGCCCCAGGGCATCAATGATGGGCCAATGTGTGATGAATGATGTAGTAGAGATTAAATAAATAGAAAAAGGTTAGCTGATTTTATGAAGTACAGTAGAGAACGATGGTACGGTCCCTGCGTCCCGGCAATGTATGAAGCAAGGTTGCTTGGTGACAGACCTGCTACCATCAGGTGCCGGATATTGTAGGCTTGAGAGCTGGGCAGTCCCACAGTAAGTGATGAATGTCGGCCTCAATGTCCTCTTGTTTACATATCGGACACCCTGGCCGAGGAAACAATTCTCGATACTGAGGCTACGTCCGAGTGATGGCTGGTGTGAGGGCAACCCCGACCCGGATCCTCCTAAGCTCAACCTCCTCTGCACGGGTAACACCGCGGGGGAGGGTTACCGCACAGGGAGGTATGAGACCACGTGTGCCGCGCCGGAGGAGTTCCTTTCTTGATGAAAGGAGAGTAAAATTGTCCAAATAAAGGAGCCGAGGCGGTGATGAGTTTGTATTCGCAGGGCGGGTTGCTAAATCTGCCTGGCTTTGATAGGTCAGCAGATCCCGCGAAACCCTGTCAATACGTACTGGCTGCGGGATGCGTGCCGTGAGCCGGTGGATGTCCTGACATATCGTTGGACAGCGGCTAACACGTCGTAGCAATCGGACAACTTGAAGGGCGTCAGTGCGGATGACAACGCGGGCAGCAGGGAGAATAGTTATGTCGGCCACGGAGCAGAGTGCTTTCGTACTGCAACGAGCTCAGCACAAAAGGACGAAGGGGGTTCCGTAAGCTGAAACCAAGAGGTTTGATTCCGGGAAGGTCTGTACGGGCAGTAGATAGCTGTTGTTGCTTTGCAGTTTTCTATGCTCGCGTCTACGTAGACAACAATGGATCCTTCAGGCAGGCATCTTCTTCCTCAAATTTCTGGCGAAGCAACGATGCCGAATGAGCAGATGTTGGCTGGCGATTATCTGTTGGCTTGTTGTCGCTGAGCTAGACAATCTTCCATTGGGGAAGAACTGGCGTTGGCGGCTGAAGAATGGAGTATGACGTTGCATAAGTCCTCAGTGCATGGGTAGAGTGCGATAGGCTGGACTAAGCGGCGCGCTTCACGGCCCTGCTGCACCAGCTCATCAATGGTATTGATCTGCGCATTCTCTTGTAAACCTATGACCGGTGTGATGCGTGGAAGGCACGTAATGGTCCTCATAGTCTCTCGGTTCACGGCTTCAAGGCGATCCCATTGGGCTCTTGTAAGTTGTTGAAGCTGGGCTCTATAAAAAATACGTGTCTGTAGAACTGCCCTCACCAATTTCCGTGCAATGAACGAGCGTGCGCCACCAGTTTTATGGGAAATTCTTCTCATCAAACCCAAATCTGAACAGCTTGCCTTTTTGCCTGAGAAAGCCATGCAGTCGCTGATCCTGATTGGAGAATCATTAAGCCAAGGGTTTTACACTCGGACTTTCCTGTGGTGGGGTGCCTGATAGACAAAGACGGATTGGACATGTAGCAAGTTTACGGCGTCCGCAGCGGTTGGCCACTGGCGTGTATGTTCTTTTATGCACGGATAGCTGAAGTCCGATGGGTGATGCGTAATTACAGGTAACATCCAAGGCAGATTGAAGGCCAGGCTCCTGAGTACGGAGATCTTGGTTCGTACTACACACCGTGATGTCAGCGTACTGAAGAAATTTAATGTCACGGATGTCATGTAAGCGCCAAGCCAGCGGGATGAAAGCAATATTAAATAACGTCGGCGACAATACTGATCCCTGGGGGACGCCGCAGAAAGGAACAAATGATCCGACCGCTTCGCCGCCGAGGCGTATTGCTAACTTTCTTCCATCCAAAAATGATTGGACAAAACTACGCACTCTCAGAGGGAAATGAAGCATGTAAATGGAGTTCAGAATGGCTGCATGACTGATGTCATATGCCTTTTCAACGTCCATTGCTAACACAGTACGCACATTGCGGCTGCGGGTAGATGACAAACCTGCAGATACTAAGACGGGCAACCCGTCTTCTGTACCAATATATGAACGAAAGCCGGTTTGAGTGGGGTGATAAAAACCGTGCTGCTCTAGCCACCATCACAATCGTGTGGCTAGCATTTTCTCCGCCAGCTTGCGCAGCATAGGAGTTAAGGAGATAGGTCACAAATTGGCAAGGTCCGTCGGAGGCTTTCCTGGTTTCGAGATAGGAATCACGACAGCGGTTTCCAGCTCTCAGGCACTACGCCAGCCAACCATACTTTGTTTATGATGTCAAGTAGTTGAGGGAGTGCAGCGCTACTCAGGTTCTTGTACACCTCGTACTGAATATTGTCCGGGCAGGGCACTGTTTTCCGTTTCGCATCATCTATTGCACCTAGCAGCTCAGGCATAGAGAATGGACACGCAATTCCATCTGCGTCGACATCAGACGGCATTTGATATACATGCGCTAGGATGCCTGCCATATTTAAACTAGTGGATGAAGAAGGCACAACATCGTATTTTGGGAAGAACTTTCGCGCTGCTTCTTTGGCGAAATCATCAGGTGACAAGTTAGCCGCGAAGCATGCTGTTGCCGCTGCGTCAATAGAATGGCGACCGCGTTCCATTGTACGAAATGTTCGCCAGAGAGGGGCATTCGAGGATTTTGCAGAAAATTGTTCGCACCACGCATGCCACTGCCGCTCAGAGAGGTCGCGTTCATATTTGCGTGCCTTAGCTGTAAGATAGTGCAATCGCGTACGTGCCGGCGACAAAGTAGGGTCTCGCGTAGCAGCCAGCTCGGCTTTACGGCGTGCTGCCCGCAAGTTAAGAAGGCCGAGGTCTGTTGCCGGTCGACCAACATCAGTCCAGGTGATAGTTGTAGCACTGTTGAGCGCTGTTTGTATGCGCTCAACAAGGATTGGCAAAGAATCTGAGGAGAGATTGTCCATAGAGGAGCGAAAACTGTCCCAGTTGATCACAGAACATTTGTAGTGTAAAGGTCGGAAATGTGAGGTGTGAAGACCGATGATGATAGGGTGATGAGTCTGGCTCCATGTGCCAGGAGGGAGTACCCGGACCCGACAACCACGTCAGGTCTGGAGCATAGGAAGCACTGCGAGTTTGGCGCACTGGCCGTGTTGCTGTCCCAGGATGGTTGAGCAGCACAAATTGGGCATCCGTGAAGGCGTCCCGCACACGCCTGCCACGAGTGCTCGAAGTGGGGTACCCCCAATCCTGGTGAGGGGCGTTAAAGTCGCCTCCGGCTAAACTCGGACAGCCGGGATACTGCCGACGGACACTTAACAAGCCAAGATTAAGACGGGAGGAAGCACCACCAGCTGGTCTAACGTAAAATGAAGCGACCACAACGGTCCCCTTCTTAACTTTCGCAGCCACTGCCACTACCTCTTGATACAGACGTGCACCAGTTTTCCAGAGCAAGGCGTACATGCAGGAAAGGTAAGTCCATATAACCCGCCGCCTTTCCCGGGGGAGCAGAAGTTTGTACACGACGGTCTATCATTGAAGGAGACATGTAGGCGCTAAAGCCTGGAATCGATGGCTAGGCGTTTGTTTCCTGCAGCAGGATGGCCCATACCTGGAGCTTGTAAATTTGTAGTCGGGTCTTGAGCTCTCCCACCTTCGTGGAAATGCCTCTGCAGTTCCACTGCAGCACACCAGCACGACTGGAACTTGCCATTTCTAGTTACTAGCCCAAGCGCTGTAGAATAACGGACATCAGGTTGGACAACTAGTTACTCATAAACCGGAGCAGAGAAGTCGCAGAGTTGTCCAGTGGCATTGCGGTAATTTGGGAAGAGGCGGCAGGAAATTACACTGGTGGGTGGCAGAAAGGCGATTTTGCTGCGCCATTGACAGATGTGGCGGATTATTCTGCTGCCCGTCTACGTCGAGCGTGCAGTTCACGGTGTTGCCGGAGCTTTCTGACCTCCGCTAAAAGACGTGCGATTTGTTCGTCGACTGCGGCCTTATCGTCCTGCGGTAGTTCAGACACACTGGGCTGCTTTGTTGGCTATTTTCGAAGGCGTTCTTTTCTCACAGCACCGTTAGAAGGCTGCTGAGCTGAAGGATCATGCGAGGTGTGCTCAGGGAGCTCCGGCCACTCGTCGTCATTCCACTAGAGAGCTGCGAACCCATTGGATGTCTGCAATGAAATTATACTGTCTTGTATTGGCCAATTCTTAGTCATTCGACGACGTGCCTGTTGTGTTGCCTTTTGTTTTGTCGGACAGCTTGGAGATGTTATCTCGTGGTCGTTCGATTTACAAAGGCCGCATCGATAAGCCACTTTCCCTTCCGATGTAATTTCACCGGCAGCGGTGAAGGTGCAGGATTTGCACGTATGTCCAGTACGGAAGCAATTATAGCAATATACCGCACTCCGTTTATATGGCCGAGGCCGTAAAATACAGCCATAATAGTACAGACGGGCTGGTTGTGTCAGAGGGCCTTGCAAGGTAACTATGCAAGAGCGCCCCTTTCCCATGCGTCGGGCATGGATGACACGGTGCGTGGGACAGTACAGCTCACGCTAGAGTGCAGTTTTATCCTCAGAGATATCGACCTTGTAGACGACGCAGCGCTGCAAGTCGGAGCCTTCAACTAAATAGACTTGTACTGGCAGTGAGATTTCGCTTGTCAGTGAAATACTGGTAAGCGTTTGCAGCCGTTCTACGGCAGTGAGATTCGGAAGCCACACTGCAATGGTGTTCGAATTTGTCCTGGCTGTGAAACCCCGTAAACCTTTGGTTCCCAGGCACGCGTCAAAGTTAGCTTGTAAATTCTTGTTCGGTATATCCGTGAGGCTTTTGCTGGCCAGTGATTTAATGGTTATTTTGTAAGAAGACGATCCGGGTGTAGGATCCACCGAGTTCTCGTTCGTAAGACAATTAAGTGCGATTACCTTTGGAGCCATCACTTGCCGAAGATGGAATCGGTTGGTTGTCGTTTGAGGGACGCTTGTGAGTTGCACGAGGGCACTTTTGCACGGGTAGAGGTGCCGATAAGTCCATTAAATGCCCGGTTCATCATGCCGTGCGGTTTGAAGCCCATCTAGTGGTGTAAAGTTCATAGCCATGTGCCCTGGTGGCAGATCACTCACCTGCAGTCCGGCATTTCGGGAAGGCAGGAGGGGTGCATCTTCCGATGAACCGGGAGCACAAAGCTGGACCTGGCGCCGTGGATCAGGTGTCGACTGCGTGGCAGGTGCTGCCACGAGAGACGCCGGCAGAGCTACCTCCGCCAGCGTGGAAGCGGAGGCACTAAGTCCAGCGTCAGTGCCCAGATCAGCTGCACCCATGCATGGTTTTCAGGAGGCCTCAGACGGTGGGAGGACGTCCGGAGCTTCTTCAGAAGGCGAGGACGCAGTTCTCTTCAAATAGGGCACGTATTTACGTGGATGTCGAGGTTTTTCTGAAGAGCGATGTGCAGCCACTTTAGCAGGGACACACTTGTTTTTACTCCCATTACATGTTCTGTCTATTTCTTCCCCTTGATTTCTACTATGACATCAACTCACGTTCCTTAGGATTCAGTATCAGCTCTGAAATCCTCCCCTTTAAAGCACTTCTCAACAGCCCATCTCAAGCGCCTCTATCAACAGCACCTGTCCAAACATTGCGTCAGGACACAGCTGCTTTGTGCTGCCATCCATTGCAGCACAATTCTGCGTGCATTTTAATGCGATCGCCTTTAGGCTGTCGTCTCAGAAAACTTTCCTGCTTCTCCTTAACGACATTCTCTGGTTGGTCAATTCCTTGATGATGTCATCACAATCACGTTACCCGAATTGACGAAACTGAGAGCTCCGCCAAATTTGAAATTATCCCGCAATTCCCCGATTAGTCGATAGAGATCACATGAGCTTGCGACGGCACCGCCACCTGGCTACCAAACGACGAAGGACCCCCAAAATCTGGAAGTTGGCCCACCACCCAAAATTCAAAGTCGGCCCACCCCGAAAATGGAGGTTGGTTATTGGGTTCGATTAGTGTAATCCTGTACGATAATCCGATGAAAGGTTCTCGAACATCATGAAGGTGTTGGCTCGGGCCTACCGTGCTTACCAACCAAACTATAGTGCCGAACGACTTGGCCGACCCGAGAAGTAAGTCAAGGCAAAGAGAAGGACGATGAACCGTCAGCGGTTCATCGCGAAAGCGGACTAACATCATCTAAATTTCGGCAACGTGCGTTTTTAAGTACGCAAGACACAACACTTTTAACATCGGCGGATAATGAGCACCTTTAATATTATTGGAACAGGAAAATTTGTTGCTCTCGGCAGCTTGAAGTATCACTGACGAGGCTGCGCTGCCGCATCCCCCCTCTAAATTTATATTTAGACAAGTAGGGTTTGGCGCTCTCTCCCCTTTGTGCATTTTTCCGTGAGCCTGAATCTATAGAACATTTTTGGCTGTATTGTCGTCGATTCGACTGTCTGAGAAAAAGGTTGCTGGAGGAGCCCTTGCAGCATCTTGGCCTTAGTTTGAGCAGCCCGCTCTTGCTATCATTTGGCGCCACCTCATTTGAGTTCAGCCGCAGATCTGTTTGTACCGCTGTTCTAAATTTCCTGATAGAATCTCACCGACTGCCTTGCTAAGTGTTCCAAAGTTTTCTATCAATTATTGCATTTTGACTTAATCATTATTATTTAATCCCTCTCTTTATTATTATTCGTATAATTTCGAAATCAAAACCCTCATCCCTTTTCTGTTCATGAGGAAGAATTCACCGGTGTTGCACTCCCACGTGCTTTTCCTTTTTATTAACTGCGTTCAGGTGAATAGCCACCCGATTCTTGGCCGATCCCCCGGTGTGGGTATGTGCCATTTTTTGATAGGCTAACAACAACAACAACTCAGTGCGTAGAGAGAGGCTTACTGGAATGGACAAAAATCTAATTGGGCTTGCTGGAATTTCTATTAAGCAACAACAGACTGCGCTGCCAGCCAAACGCCGTGGCCGATCCAAGAAGCATCAAGCCGTCGAAGCAGTCGCCGCCGGTATACCGAGAGGCAGCGTGCCGGACGAGTCAGGCTGCGAATGCATCGACTCATAGGACACGCTACGCGAATGGCTTGGAACACCGAGAAGACTAAATTGGTGCCGATCATGAACATCGCAAAGACAACGACGATGTCAAGCCTAGGAACAGGAAGCAAAACGCCAGCGTATATCTTGCTCCTGTTTCCAGCAATCCACCGCCTGTGTCTTGGCTACTTCCCTGTGGTGGATATGTGTCATTATTTTGGGCCAACCAACCAACCATCTCGGAAGCGGAGCAACGCAGGGCGAAGAGAGAGGTCTACTGGAATTACAGCAAACCAAATGAGCAAGTGCGGACGAATATGACCAACAGCAAGGTCTTTAAGAGAGGATATGAAAGAGATGCTTGCATAAAAATTACTGAACAGCATGTACACTGCGAACAATAAATGAATGTATCAATGGAAACAATCTGATTTGTGTTACACCCTAACAGTAATTAGACCCGCTAGAAGGAACGTGTGGTCGAGGAGTGGTCGGGAGTGCGGCTGAAGTATCGTGCGAACACGCACAGACGCAAGCTGAAAGCAAAATACGTCATTTACTCGCAGGAAAGACATTGGAATCACAACATAGACACCAGAACCTGCAAAGTAAATGTTGCATTTCCTTCATTAAGATTTCGTTAAAACTACAAGTTTTTCTTTTAGATTACTGGAATGGTTCGTCAAATGGACTTTTTACCGCGCATTTAATTTGTCCAGTCTTGCTCCGCGCTTAGTTGAAACTCTTTTAGGACGACATCGGTCGTTAGGCGCGCCCTAAGGATTCGAATGCGTTCCTCGTGATCGCGGCGCATCGCGCAGACGATGTGCGCCATCGGCAAGAAGCCGATACCGAAAGAGCGTTTTGCGCGTGCCGAAGCAGTTTTCGGGCATAACTATGCACACAAAAACAAAACTTCAGAGCATTCCACGGATAAATCAGGAAGCGGTCCCATTGCGATATTGTGGAGTCACTGGGTCGAAGCGCCACATAAGGCGCATATTAAAGGCGTTCGAAACGCAGAGGTGAGACTGACTGAAACGAAAGGGCAGCGAATTCGGCTGTGAATAATAAGTCATCGGGGCAAATTAACCCAGTCGATCCACGCTCCTCATCGTACGTGGATGTCTCACTCTCGTCTGTGAGGGGCACCTGCGCCTATTTGAACTGAGCTCTCCCCGAAAGCTGCATCGTCATGAACGGACTCACTTTCGCCAAGAGCGCCCCTTTTCTACTGCACGCCACCGCGAAAGAATAAAAGAAAACCGGAAAGCAAAAAAAAGAACATTAGCGCCGCTCACGCGACTATCCTCATAATCACGCTCATTTTGCCGTGAACCCGAATCTAATGATAATTTTTTGGCTCCATTATCGCTGTTTCACCTCTTTGAGAAGGTTGCTGGAGGAGCCCTTGCAGCATCTTGGGCTTAGTTTGAGCCAACCCGCTCGTGCTATCATTTGCCGCCACAACACTTGGGCTCAGCCCAAGATCTGTTTGTACCGCTGTTCTAAATTTCCTGCTATAAAATCTCATCGACTAATGGATAGAAAAGAAAATATCGTAACACTGCTAAGTGTTACGATATTTTCTTTTCTGTCCATTAGTACGTATTGACTTAATTATTCCTTTCTTATACCTTTCTGTTTAGCTTAATCTGAACTTTATTCCTTTTTAGTCAATGCTCTTCTTGAGGTGCAATCCACCGGTGTTGCCTTCATGCGTGCTTTTCTTTTGCCTGTATTGAGTACAGGTGAATAGCAGCCGCTGCCTCCCGATTCTTGGACGATCCCCCAGTGTGGATATGTGCCATATTTTGAAAAGCGAACATTCTCATAGCAGCCGGAAGCTGCAGCCACTGCCCTACTGGGCGTATTTTCGACCACGGACACTGGGCGGCTTTCAGTGGAGTATAACATGAGGCGCGGACATAGTGTACAGGGTTCAGGGTAGTCACGTGATATTGGGCGACTGCGCGAGCCACCGAATTGTGTTATCTTCCACGCACTCATTTCAGCCTCCCTCCGAGGACGCCGGGATGGGAATGTTGAATAAAGAATTTTTGCACCAGCGCGTTGGAAACTAGACCGATAGTAGCTAGCATCTAAGACGTGCAATATAGCGCCCTGTCCACTTACATTAGCGGTCATGATGCGGTAATTCACTATACACGTACCTGATTTCTTGCCGTATACTCCTTATATATATATATATATATATATATATATATATATATATATATATATATATATATATATATATATATATATATATATATATATATATATATATATATATATATATATTCTCTCCACCAGCTTAACACAGATGGTAGAACAAGACGACTTTCAGACAGAAGGTACAAAACACCTTTCGCAGAAATCCACACAAGGGCTTGGCCCCCTGGAGACGTGACGCATGGTCAGGGCTGGATGGCTCTCCTGTTCGTGAGCATGAGTTCGAGCGTGTTGTTTGCTCGACGCCAGCGTTGGTAGGTAATGTAGAGCAGACGGAAGCAGATGCAGCCGTAGGCGACCCAAAACAGAGGATGAAAAGCGCCGAAGCCAGCGACGCCGCAGGCAGCCACGAGCTTCAGTGGCACTCGAACAGGACGTACATCCACGCCATGCTCAGCACTCCCACGTTGCCCACGCTGAAAGCCAGGTTAGCCAGGAACAGAGTGGCGTCGTCCCGAGACTCCTGCTCCCAGAAACAGCGCCACATGGGATTCATGCGCGGCTGCAGCGTATAGCGCGCGCCGCACAGCGGACACGCGGCGTCCTCCGCTTCCCTGTACAGGACCTCCTCCAAGCAAGACCGGTGCGCGAATGCTTTCGGGCAGCGACAGGGACTGCGGTAGTGTGTAGAGCTGTTCCAGGAGATTGAGGCTGACGTCCGGGCAGATGCAGCACGATATGCCGCGGCGGGCCGGCGCCTGACTCGACGATGAAGCACCGGTTCCGGTGCTACTAGAGCTTCTGCTGCTGCCAGCACTTGTACTGGAAGCGTCGTCTGCCCCTTCGCTACCACGATCAGGGTCCACGGAACCATCCGCGCCATCTCCGTCGAGTTCGTCCTGTGGCGTTCGCTCAGACAGGTTGTCGTGTCCGCTGCCCGTATCAGCTGCCTCAGGGCTGACTGGCTGAGAGTGGGCGTCCGCCATATCATCTGCGCTGCTACTCGACGCCGAGCTGAGGAAGAGGGCCATCGCCTCCGAGGGCGACCTGAGCATCTCGAAGAGGCTACGCCTTTTAAAGAAGGCCAGGGCCGACTGTTCGCCAGGCAATGGCCACCTAATGGAATACGTGGCCCACGTGGGCTTCCTCTTCCTTTATCCTCGCGCCTCTGCGAGTGGGGAGCCCTCAGGTGGTGCATGTTGTGGAGTGAGCCGGCAGGAAGACGAAGAACAAATGCAAATAATACGCTTTTCGAGTAGCCTAGTTATGAATAAATTTGTGAAAGCATAGCGCCAACCTCGAGCTCACGTCGCTCCAAATGACGGCTTTTTTGGGAAAACCAATTTCACAAACACTTTCACTATGCCACCGCTGTCGGGGAAGATGCCGATGGGCTTTCCACTAGTAAACTATGCTTGGAGGAGGAGAAGGAAGATAAAACATTTATTTCGTCAAGTTGGTTGAACTGTGGGAGGTGACTCTGTGGCACCAGATCGCCGGGAGCTGATGGCGCAGAGCGACCTCAAAGGTTCGTGTCACGACGCGGAGTTGCTTACCCGGGTCGGAGCTGAACAGACATACGGACTACTCAGGTTCATTTCACAGAATTTTATTTCAAAAGGAACGCTTCGTAGAATTGCACTACGGCAATTCGAAACTACCGAGTGACATCGCATTGCTATCCGAAACGCTAAGCGCTTCTCGGGCTTCAGCATTGATCAGATTTCCTACCCAAAGATACACGTGGAAAAAATGCGAACTATTTCGTACAGGCAGGGTTTAAGGAGAGATGTAACCAGCATTCTGGAGTGCGAGCAGCCGTCACCATTTGCTTCTCTTATTTGATTCTTGTAGGTTTTGATTCTGCTCATGTTTTTGTCTTTTCCTGCGTACTGTGTGACAGGAAACCAGTACTTCTCGTTCACGTACCAGCAGACCCTTAATTGACGTGAACTCCCGCTTGAGTTCCATCCTCTGCGATTCACAGAGGACACTTACGGATTTCTTCCGACTAGGACAGGCTGTGCAAACTTTAATGCGGTGGCTATCTTTGAAATGCCTCCGTACATCTCCAAATGCAGACTAAACGGGCTATGCCCCAGAAATCACATCGTATAGTGTGTGTGTGCGTGTGCGCGCTTGTGCGTGTGTGTGTGCGTGCGTGCGTGTGTGTGTGTGTGTGTGTGTGTGTGCGTGCGTGTGTGTGTGTGTGTGACAAGCACGCCAACATTCACCGAACCAAAGGTGCATCGGGGAATGTTTATTTTTTTAATGTCATTTGTAGTGCTGAGAATAACACTTCGAATAATATGTCGCTTAAAAAAAAACTGCTTACAAATCACCAGAAAAACAAGCCGCCGGTCAGATCCGAACCCACGACCTCCTATTGTCGCATCCGGTGCGTCCGTATATTCGGTTACTGTTGGCTTCCTTCATATGTTTGTCAAAAGAGCCCCTCATTTCCCTACGTTGTCTAATAAGATATATATATATATATATATATATATATATATATATATATATATATATATATATATATATATATATATATATATATATATATATATTGTAGTGTGGTAATCTTCATCGATATAACCACTGACATGCGTCGCGTGCTGCCGCTCTCAAGGACGAAGAAGTTGTTCGCTGCCTTGCTCTTTCGCCACGCCTGACGCTTCGCTGCGAGTCTCCTCTGAGCGGCTGGAATCATCTGGGTTCACCGAATAAACACACCCCTACAATTGGTGGAGGTGCGGGGTACGTTCCCGTCCACCCTGGAACTAAGAAGCCGCACGTTACCCTCTGCTTCCAGCATGCCGGATGACACTGCCACGACATCGTCGCCCCTCCCAACCACCGTGCTGTGTTCTGGAGCTCTACGGCAGCGTGATCCGTGCTTCTTCAGTGGCACAGCCGACCAGGACGTCGACGATTGGTTGGCGGCATATGAGCGCGTCAGTAGCTACAACAGATGCTGACATGCTGGCCATGTACGTCAACGACGCTCATTCCAACTGGGACCACGTTCTTCCCTTCGTAACCTACGCGTACAACACTGCGATACAGACCACCACTGGATTCTCTCCCTTTTTTCTTCTTTACGGGCGCGAGCCAACCTGCACAATGGACGCGCTTTTTCCCTACCGCCCTGATGTTTCTGAATCGACGCCACTCTCGGACGCCGCCCAGTATGCAGAAGAATGCCGTCAGCTCGCTCGTTCGCTAACAAAGGAAAATCAATGGCAACAAAAACACCATCGTGACACTGGTGAGGCGCCTTCATATGCGCCCAACTCCCTGGTGTGGCTCTGGGTTCCTGCCACAACCGCCGGCCTGTCAAAGAAGCTTCTTGCTCGGTATCACGGTCCATACCGAGTGCTTCAAAAAACATCTCCTGTGAACTACGTAGTTGAGCCCGTTACGCCATCTGCGGACTTGCGTCGCCGTGGACGCGAAATAGTTCATGTGGACCGAATCAAGCCCTACTACGATCCGTCTGTCCTTTCGGCACCATGAGTCGCCAGGATGGCTCCTTCTCTGCCCGGGGGGGAAACTGTAGTGTGGTAATCTTCATCGATATAACCACTGACATGCGTCGCGTGCTGCCGCTCTCAAGGACGAAGAAGTTGTTCGCTGCCTTGCTCTTTCGCCACGCCTGACGCTTCGCTGCGAGTCTCCTCTGAGCGGCTGGAATCATCTGGGTTCACCGAATAAACACACCCCTACAATATATATATATATATATATATATATATATATATATATATATATATATACGGTCGACCGGCCGCCCAAGCGGGTCCCAAATTCCCGCCAAAAGGCACCCATGACAAAGGCCCTCGGGAACCCGGGCCGGTGCTGCGACCGAATGACTGTGATTAGTGACCCACAAAACGTAAAACTGGATAAAGACTACTTGCGATGGAACGATACCAGGGTCGAAACGTTAAGGTATGCGAGTGTAAATACAAGATATCGCAAGCACGGAGGAATGCACTAAATTTAAAATGATTTCTGGACGACGTCGTTCATTGCCAGTACTGCGACCTCGTTTCCCTTGTGCAACATCAGGCGTGCGAACCAAGACTAGAAACAAAAGGCCACGGGAAACAACCTCAGAGAAGCGCGTGAAATATATTTTGACATAACACACGCTTTACATCTAAATACATGTAACTCTAAAATCTGTTCACATTTAAAACAAAAAAAAGCTCTACAGCATACAACTAGCCGCCGCATCCCGTTTTCAGTCATGCTTCCTCAGACCCAGCAGAGGTCTCTCCACACTCGTGAAGCCCATATTCTAAGTATGAACTGATCGAACCTATGCAAGCTGATAAGGGAGTGTGGGCCAACACATCGATAGCAAAGCTTCTCCCTTGAGACGAGCTCCGGTAGAAGACTGCCTGCCTTCCATCGCAAGCGCTCGTGTTGTACTTGTGCAGAGAGGTCTTCCAAGAAGAGTTCCACTGGTGGCACAGATCGCAGCGCTCACCAAGTCTCAGAGATGCGGCCGCCGGCGGCGCGAGCAGGTAACACGCGATACTGTCGCTTTTCGAGTCTGCCTCGTTCACCGTGATCTCATTCCAGGAGCGACCGCGGGTTTCCCGCGGTAGTGGCCACCTGACGGCGGCAGCAATCTTCCAGAACATCGCAAAATCTGGGTAGAACAGCACGCTGTGTCGGGCGTTCAGGATCTTCTTCAGCTGAGCTGTGAAGCGATCGGGTTCCGAGAGCCCCTGAGGCAGGAAGAAGCCGAAGCTGTAGTTTTTCCTCTGGAGCCGTGCCTCCACACATGCAGCCAGGCCTACGACAAAGTCGTAGAAGCCGCGTGCAGAGCGTTCGTGTCATGATGCCAGCAGACGAACGCCGTCGAACTTGCTTTCTTGCACGGCGCGGATCACAGCTTGAGCGAACTTGTCTCTGTCGCT
This sequence comes from Amblyomma americanum, assembly GCF_052857255.1. NCBI lineage: Eukaryota > Metazoa > Arthropoda > Arachnida > Ixodida > Ixodidae > Amblyomma > Amblyomma americanum. The sequence continues at coordinate 119,272,141 of NC_135499.1, forward strand.
GCGCGTGGCAAGGCGCCGCCAGGCAGCGTCGTCCGCCAGAATCCCAAGGATTTGGCTCGCCGCGCGGCGGCCTTCCGACGTGGGGCGCGCTTGTGTGGCGTTCTCTGCAACGGCTCGCACGCGGTTGCCGCTTTGCAGTTTCATATCCTTGCCAAGTGAGTAGCAGCAGTGAACGACGGCGTCACACAGACGGCAGCACGAATATTCGCTGAGGCTGCTGTTCGCGATGGAGTCCATTTCTTCCAGCTGCGGTGGTTCGCCCGATACGAGACAGATGAGGTTCACGATTTCCGTGTCACGGGAGACGCTGTACTCAAATGCAGCGTCCAGGTGCAGACTCCCGGCCGTGTTGACAGGATAGTCGGCAACGTCGCCCATGAAGCGGCCTTCAGTTCGGACTGTATCCAGAGACACAGCGGGAGACGACGGCGTGTGCCTTCCGAAGAATGGTTGGAACAGCGGGCCAGGCTGGGTAACCGGCTCGCCATCGAAAAACGAGCTGCTAGTTGTGCGGCATGCAGTTTCGTCCGTGGTGCCCTCTAGCCAGTAGAGGACAGCGGCCTCAAATGCCACCAAAAAGGAGACAGTGACGCACAGGACGCGGCGCAACCAGCTGAAGACCAACCGCCTCCTCCTGCTTGGGTCTCTCACTTCGGCAGATCTAGCCTTTGTGCCCAAATCCGGCACTTCCAGGGAACTCCACGAAACCCGGCGTCCCTTGTTAGGTCGTTTGCGCTGGCCCTGCGTCCATGTTCGCACGCACTAGTCAGATAACTAAATGGAGCATCAACGTCTTCCATACGTGAAGAGAAGACCATCATAGCGAGAGAACTGAATGCGCCGAGAAGCTTTATGAAAAGTGAAAAGCGCAAAACGCAGGTGACTGGTATCTTTGACCAGTTTGCGTCAATAAATGCGGAAGAATAAGCGTAGCAACTACCTTCATTTAACTTTCGTAGGTTAAATGAAAAGTTTGACCGATAAAAATAAATCCATGAACGCTCCATACCCTATGCACGGGTCACTTTACGTTCTTAACTGAATACCGCCCTTCTTGTCTCATAAGAACCGAAGTTCTATGCTCCCTTCCTGAAACATCATACATGGGATCTATGGTTTGCAGTACTAATAATGGGACTGTATGAAGCGATATACAAAAGTATAACGCAGCTTGCATATGTATCCAACCACTGGCGGTCACATATCCTTGTAAGGTGCCTGTTCACATTCTCCCTAGGCGCTGTAATTCCGTGATGTATACGCCATCTGTCGATGGGCGTAGACACAAATCAAATTACATTGTCCCATTATTATTACTGCAGAACTTAGATCCGATGTACGATGTTTCAAGAAGAGTCAGTGAGTATACGTTCCATAAAAGTTTACTGACTTTTCTTGAAACATCGTACATCAGATCTATGTTCTGCAGTACTAATAATGGGCCAGAGTAATTTGCTTTCCGTCTACGCCCATCGAAAAATAGCATACATCTGATTGTTATGCATCAGGAAATTACAGCGCTGAGGGAGGACTGTGAAGAGACACCTCAAAAAGATTGACCGCCAGCGGTTTAATACAGACGTAAGCCGTGTTACACTTTTGTATACCGAGTTGTGTTTCATCAGATATTGTCGCTGCTCTGAGAACAGGCTGAAGGTGTGTTCAGACAGCATAGTGTTGCGCATATATCTGTCGTATTCAGTGCATAATGTGCCATGCATTTTGCGGCTGCGCAAATAATCATGAACAGACCCGAGAAGAAAGAACGAAACAAAGCGCGAACTTGAACTGAGAACCACCTGCCCCACTGACCACTTGTGCGCTTGGAGAGCATGATGGCTACGTCTCTTGCTCCGCCCGTTTCTTCCAGCCTTTGTCCAAGTTTTTTTTTGCGCTATCAGTCACCAACTATAGCCCACATGCCCGTGTTAACTGCATTCAGCACATTGTTTTCGCTAGTAAAATAACTCCAAGGTCTATTACGATATTCGGCAGTGCCAAATTCAGCGCATTTGTCGAGGGGTGTTTTCTGACATGCTCACACAAGGGCCATGCCCACTACTCGCTGCAGCATGTCCTCAAGGCGGCGGCGCACAGCAGAGCGGACAGACACTAAAGCGGTATGCTGCCCCACGGTGGAGCACGGATCACGCGACCACTCCACCCTTCATGCCTCAAGGACACTTTTTGACGAACACGCTTTGCCCGGGATCCTGTTAACGGCCCGTTTCTGGGTTGAGCATCGATGGCTGTGATGATGCAACCGTGAGAGAATGAGGAGGAAGGCATCACCGCCGCTTACCCGCCAAACCGGCCATTAACAGCCGCGCTGTAAAAAATCAAGCACAGCCCCGTACATACCCGTTCGTCATGCTCGATGATGATGGACCGCGATGAAGGCGCGAAGGAGGGCGCTGCGCCCTCTGCTTTCACCAGATGCACAACAGACCACATATGGATGTCAGTGGGGCGGGCATTGGGGGCGCCTTTGAAGTTGTACAGCTGTCCAGTATGGGGCGTCATGACTCCCGCGTAGAAGTAGCGGTGGTTGCGAGGGTCGCAGTAAACAGCCTGTTCCTCCGAAGGCACAGAGGGCGTCGTCGGCTTAGTCGGGGTAGCTGCCATCAGGATGCCGAACTTCAAGAGCGAACGAAGACCAAGCTATAGCACCGGCTGTATCAAGGAAGGTGTACAAAAGGGCCTCGGTGACCGTTTAGGTACGGCGCGTGTACGTGCCTCGCGTCGCGCTCGTCTTCATCTTCCTTTTGGGACTGCCTGGTGCACCTGTCGCTTTGCAATAAAGATGATGGACGGAGCACCACTCCAAATAGAATATCATATATCTGTAGCGTTTCGCGTTTGCCGCATTCGCATTCCATCGTCATATCCCATTAGTGGTTTACTCGTATATACCTACAGTTGAATTGGACTACCCATATAATGCTGAATGAACATTTTCTGCGATTCAGCGCCTAAATGCGGTCTTTCTTAGGTGCCGTTCCAACGCTTATTGTTTCCATTCCGTGAAAATACCAAGGCTATTTCCAAACTGATTTTCGCAATTTAGTTTGCTGTAGTCCTTGTGGATATGGTGGGCAGGCGTTGCCAGCGTCGGTTCCTAGCGATCCGCTATGTACTGTAGCGTTAATGTGTCTTTTTTTTAAAGCGAAATTTATTGCCTCACGGCTTCAATGATGTGTGAAGGTGTGATTAATGATATAGTAGAGGTTAAATCAATGGAAAAAGGTTAGCTGATTTGATGAAGTCCACTAGAGAACGGTGGTAAGGTCTCTGCGTCCAGGCAATTTATGAAGAAGGGTTGCTTGGTGAAAGACCTGCTACCATCAGGTGCCGGATCCTTGTAGGCTTGAGAGCTGGGCAGTCCCACAGTAATGGCGTCTTCGGCTGGTCGCTTTGAGGCTCCAAATCAGAGCAACCCAGGAGCAAACCAATCTGCTGGCGGGTCGTGCTCCTAGCCGGAGGCACGGCGCCCCAGCCGAACACAAGGGTGCATTTCGGAGCGGCCGGAAGCGCTCGACAGCAGCGCCAACATTTCGCGGTTTCGCCGCTCAGCAACAAACAACATGGCGTCCGTTTACGGTGGCGGGGATTCGAGTCCGTCTACGGCAGAACAGCTATTGTACGCAATGCTGGACGGTAAGTTTACAGCGACTGCAATGCATTCATTTTAAACTCAGCATCAGTTGCTTTGATGTAAACGTGCAAACACGAGGGCTGGCACCAAATTTCTTATGTATAGCAACAACTCGCTGTGGCGCTGGCGCCTAAATGGTGGGCTATTTTCAAGAAAGAAGATGTTCTGCGCAAACGACATACGGAAGGTTAATTTGCATCTAAACCCCAGTCGCATATGTTTGCGTTTGGATGAATCATTTTCGCTCTCTTCCTACTTTGCCGCTGTTCGCTTGCGCTTCCACTTGCGTGCTCCGTAGCACGTTATATGCAGGCGCGTTTCGTCAAGCTCCCTGCTTTTCATTTTTTGTTGCTCCTCAATGACGTGGCAAATTAGGGCCTTCACAACAAACTGATAGATGATAGGTACAGTTGTCAGCGTTAAACATAAATTACGAACTGATACTTATCTAGCGGTTACAGTGACAAGAGCGCTGCGTGGGAAAGCTAATGACCCCGCTTGTATTTACTCGCCAGCATCTAATTATCGTTTGTTTTCGCTTTATTTTTCCTTAACTAATCACCCAGTTTTTTTACGCGCATGAAAATATATTTGCAAATAAAAAAAATCGTGCTATTGCCTTAAAAAGTGGCCACTTTGTGTCGTTCACATCGCTGAAAAAATGTATCAGATTTGTTTTCTTCAGCTGTATTGATATCAACTTATAGGCATATTTGTAGGTCGGGACCAATTAATGCTGCTCTTCCTCATACACTGATGTTGGTAAAGATAGAACACGGTGTGGGTGAGGGTCGCATTGAACGATCATATGATGACTCTCCTGCCTTCTTTATGTTCTCTCAGGTAGCCAGCCAAGCACATCTGATGAGCCTCAATACTCAAGCCCAAAGGAACATGGACAGCCAAGTAGTATGGATGCTCCACCAAATGGTATGCTGAAGCGTCTGCATGGTCTAGCCTGTTTCCACGTACTTCATTTGCTAATATGGAGATGGCGGACTATTTTAAATGCGGCACTAGTGTGCCCTTCCCCACGTTTACTTCTTCGTCTATTTGTGTCTATTTGTGTTATCTATCGTATTAGGCATCTACTTCCACTACAGGTTAGAACACAATTATACATTTCCCTTGTTCATTCCTATCTTGTATGCTGCAACCTGGTGTGGGGAACTTGCAACAAAACTGATTCGTATAAATTGCTTTCTCTTCAGAAAAGAGCCTTACGCTCATTATGTTCAAGCCCAGTTGTCGAAAATAATCTTTTCAAAACATTTCATGTTCGCACTTTGTTTCATTCCTACAATTTGAGTTTGGCTGATCACATTTTTTATAAAGTAAAGCATAATTTCAGGTCTTTCCAAAATGCATATAATTCAAGAAATGTTACGTATGGTTTACGTGCGGTCGCCTTATCCACTGAAAGACCTATAACAAACTATGGAAAACAAGCTATAGATAACCAAATTGTAACATGGTGTAATCCTTATCAGTCTCTAAAAAAAATTCGCCGTAGAAAGTCATAGTGTATCTGGTTTTAAGAAAAAACAGAAGATTCTTTTTCCTGTATAAATTCAGCTAACTTTGTATATTTTGTCTTTTGCGTTGCTTCCTTTACTGCCGAGTGTGCATATCGTGTTTTCTGCCAATTGCTGTTTGTTATCTTTGCATCGTTTTTTCAGTGTTTGCTATTTCTATCGTATAACTTTTGTTGCTTCTTTTGCAAGTGTTTTTTTTTATGCGGCCACTGTTCGATGTATTATTCGGGGTGTAGGCCTCGTCAGGAGGTTTGCCTCGTCTTCCTCCTTTTGCCTCACCTCGAGGGCATATTGTAATATATGACCAAATAAATATACTACTAAATACTACTTATTTAATATTTTCCATGGCCATTTTAGACCAGTTGGGCTTTGTGCGCTTAAAAAGTTGTGCATTGCAGGGAGTAATGTGAAGCCGCTGTGCATGAAATCGATTTTATTGTACTGCAGTAGCATTAAGCATGTACTGCAGTAGCTGACATTAAGTAGCTGTTCAATTTCTGCGTCACTGTTTTGCCGAGGCCCGCAAGTGCACCCAAATGTATTAGCATTCTCTTTGTTTTCCACACAGCGCCCTGGACCTCTCGGAAAACTAAGTACCTCCTTGACAAATATGCGCTGTATACGCCGAAAGTAGGTCCACTGATGAGGTTCCGGACAAAGCGCGCCATGTACGAGCAGATTGCTCGTGAGATAGAGGAGGTCCTTGGAACCAAGCGCACTGCAATGCAGTGTGAAACTCGATTTAAAACTGTAGCTAAAAGAAAGAAGAGCGAAGAGAAGGTCAACAAAACGTTGGGACAAGCTCCCTGTCGGCCAACTTTTGAAGAGGAATATCCGCTATAAGGGCCATTGATGATAGCTTGGAGCCCGAGGTGCTACGAGGCATTGGAAATGTCCGTTACAAAAACATAGCAACACACGTGCAAAGTTCATCCCATAGTATCCAGGGCTCTGCAGAGCTTGATACTGCATCTGAGTATTTGTTAGCCGAGGATCTGTGTCAAAGTAATTTGGAGGAACCAGATACAGTCAGGCCGTGCAAAAAGCGCAAAGCAGATAGAAGCATGCGGCCAAGTACTCCACGAGCAAAGCACATGGATTTATGTTTTGAGAAAATGAGAGAAACTGTCCAAGAAAACGAAGCCAAAAAGGAAGAAAGAGAGAAGAACGTCATAAGGAATTGCTTAAGGCACATGCAGAGCACATGGAAACGCTGAAGAAAAATTTGCATCACGAAGACTGAGAAGACATCGTCACATCTTGGCAATGTTTACACTACTAGTCTACTATTACAATAGTCAGCATATTTATCAATATTTTATTTATTGCTGTTAAGCTGCAGATGTATTACTTTATCGTTTTCTTGTTTACACAGAGTTGTGGAGCAGTTCACAGCTGTTTTAAACTTTTCCATCCACAACCATATGTTACGAATTCCTACTTTATTTTTTACAGCTTGTTTTGTTTGTGTTTGGAGCACAATTGAATATTGCCATTTCACCTCTTTGAAATAAAGTGCTGTGAATCAGAAAGTGAAATGTTTGAAAACAGCTACGAATAATACACTGCAACGGCATTGCTAAGAATGAAACAGCCAGGTGCAATTTATTGACTGCAATTTCTAAGCTCACAGTGTGAAGGCAAATGTAAAGAGCAGAATATAACAGCTTGCACAAAATAAGATAACATTTAACTCAAAAATAAAGGTGAGAAAGTAATGCCTTAATGAATGTAAAGAGAAAGCCGCAGCTCTGTACACGGTTGAAAACAAGGGGAGCATTGCCTAGTTTGCATCATGCTGCACCCTCATTCTAGCACGTCTTAGGAAGAGGTCGGCTAGCTTATCTCGTTTCAGCTCCCCCAGATGACGTAGCACACTTTCACATGTCCTCTGACCCGCTCTACATTGCTCAGGGTCCACTTCATTTTGCCATGAGTGCTGGGCAATGTGTAGTGATCTTTCTACCACCTCCTCCTCTGTTAACAGATCATCTGTAGAGTCTCCAGCATCAATGCAAACATTGTGAAGGACACAGCATGCTATTATAAGCTGTGTTATCTTGTCAATCGTGGTTAGCTCAATGTATCTGAGTTGCCGAAACCTCTGTTTTAGTAGCCCAAACCCATTTTCTATTTTACCTCTCGTGGCTGTGTGGCGGTTATTGTAAGCAATTTTTGCTGCAGTAAAGTTGCCATAGTCTCTATATGGGGTGAGCAAATGCTCCCTGACAGGGTAAGCCGCATCACCGAGCAGATATTTGTTTACTTCACAAATTTTTGGAAGATTACTATTGATAGAGGATAGCCTTAGCACTCTAGCATCGTGAATTTTTCCAGACGTGCCAGTAAACACATCTTCAAATCTTGCATTTGCATCACATATGCCTTGCATAGTGAGAGGCACCTGGTCGTGCCGGTTTCCATATGTGGACCGCACTTTGTTTTTTGGGCAGCGCATGGGTATGTAAGTGCCGTCTACACATCCTATCACTTTGGGGAAGCCAGCAACCTGGAAAAGGTGAGAGAATCAAGAAGATAAAAACGATACCTTGTGATATTACGCATGCAAATATTTTTCATCTATAATGTAATTGCGGTACCTTCAAATGAAGCGTTTGCATATCAGTGCTGCTCTAGAAAGTGATTTTTGCGCAAGATAGGTCGTTAACTGCACTAGATACTTTGAGCTACCTCAACCTTCAGCAGGCTGTCAAGTCTACTGCCTGTGCTTGCATAGTGCTGCTCAACAGAACAGTAAGTGTACATTTTCAAAATCCTTAGCGATGACATCCTTGTCGGTTCCGAAGTTGATCACTTCTGGTTCTATATGACAGAGAAACTGAAGAACTCTGTCTATCACTGCCATCTGTGTTGATTCTGCCATGTTAAAGAGTACTGCAACCTCTCGCATGGATGCTTTGTTACTTGCATACCTGAAAAACAAGAGTAAAGCCATTATTATACCGCTTTCTTGAGTATGTTGATGCATTTCAAGTGCTACATAGAATTAAGATTGCTTTGATGAGATTACAATTATAAAGCAATGTTACTCATGCACGTTGCACGTTTTATGAATTATAAATGCAAAAGTTACCCCTTTAGGCCGATGTGTGGGCTATTTAACTGGGTGGGATTCAGGAAAGCAGTGCGCTAGCGACGAAAAATTCTAACCACTGCATTACCAACAAGTCAGCTCATTATGCTGTAGATTGACCACTTTTAAACATAGCCAACCGAGCAAATGACACCGTACAAGAAATCTAGCTACAGACAAAGAATGCTTTAAAGATGTTATCTGACGGCAATTCAGCTCGAACCCGGCAAGAATGCCTAGTTGTAAATTCAAATCGCGTGTAGCAAGGACACTGTTTCACTACTTATCATGCTGGGGAAATTTCATAAAACTAACCAAAGAAACGAAAGAAGATGCTCCTCTGCCGTCTTGGCGGGTGAGCCACCGTGATTTCTGTTTGAAGGATAGAATTTGGAGCCCTCGAATTTGGAGACAACCTCGTAGCAAGCCTTGCGCGGAAGGCGAAAATTCCTGCGGAACTGTTGAACATGTAAATTAGAGCTAGCAATATTGACCGCACCTTGGCGCTTACCTCTAATTCACAATAATGTCGCACCGTCGTGTCGACGTAACTTGTCACTTTGGGTATTTTAGCCGGCACAGTGAACAACTCTGTGAACATCGCTGTATACACGTGAGTGTCATCTTCGTCGGAACTGCTGTCGGTGCAGTCATTTGCAGCTAACAAAAGAACTGATGGCTTCGCTAACGCCACTAGGCGCTTCCGCTTAGACATGATGCTGCGAAACTGCGTGCACTTAGCAGAGCTAAAACAACCAAAAAGTTTAGCGCAGCGGTACCCGGTACACAACTTCGGTGCAGAGGCAACTCGATCTGTTCGTGCGTTGGCGCCAAATTTTTATCAGGTTACGGACCTGGCTTGGACTGGCTTGGCGCGGATCCCAACACCGGAAAACGTGGCTATCACGTGATGCGATCTCCAGCCGAGCTTTCGTTGCTCCGTCGGGAAAGTGAGAGCAACTCGGAGCTCTCTGGCACAGAGCGCTCCAAGTCAGAGGCGCTCAAAAAGAACCAGCCGAATACATGTCAATTGCTCTTTTTCGACCAGCCGAATACAACCACCCGTTTCGTAGCGCTCAAGAACGACCAGCCGAAGACACCATAAGTGATGAATGTCGGCCTCAATATCCTCGTATTTACATATCGGACACCCTGGCCGAGGAAACAATTCTCGGTACTGAGGCCACTTCCGAGTGATGGCTGGTGTGAGGGCAACCCCGATCTGGATCCTCCTAAGCGCAACTTCATCTGCACGGGTAAGACCGCGGGGGAGGGTTACCGCACACGGAGGCATGAGAGCACGTGTGCGGCGCCGGAGGAGTTCCTTTCTTGATGAAAGGGGTAAAATTGTCCAAATGAAGGAGCCGAGGCGTTGATGTTTGGCGTAAGGCGGGTCGCTAAATCTGCCTGACTTTGAAAGGTCAGCAGATACCGTGTGACCCAGTCTTTCATTTTTGCTCAAAGCGCACTAAAGGTGGGAAGAAAGACGAAAGTATGACACGAACAAGCGCTGACTATCAACTTGGTTCATTGAAGAACTAAACACACATATAGGATTTGAAAGAAATTATCGCAAACAGAAAATTATCTAAAAGACTCGTTGGAGGACAGATATCTCCATTCCCTCTCAGAAAATGCCACGGAAGGGCTGCTGATACACATATTTCCCCTGTGATTAATGTAATCCTCCAAAATCTCGCTTGTTACGTTATTGCTGTGGCGAAACAGGGTGCGCATGTTCTTGTAATGTGGGACGCATTTACACTTCTTGCATAGAAATGTGGACATAGCATAAGTGTCACCTTTCGCTCTCTCTTATTGAGGGGATTGAGATATCTGTCCTCCATCGTGTCTTTTAGATAACTTTCTGGTAGTGATAATTTCTTTCAGAGGCTATAAATATCGTTCTTCAATAAACCAAGTTTAAAGTCAGCGCTTGTTCGTGTCATATTATCGTCCCTGCTTTGGTGCGCTTTTAGCAAAATATGAACACGTACCAACTCTCCAAAATTTCTTCTCCACTAATTTGAATCTCCTAGCTGGAGCAAAGAAGAAAGCCCACAGTTAAGACTGTACGCCAAATAAGTCACCGGCTTCAATGGGCAAAGCCGCATGAACAGCTCTGTGGGTTTATCGGCGGGGCGGCAAAGGCAAAAGAAGGAGTGGGTCGCAAAGTAAAAATACCAGCAAGAGAAAAGCGCGCAAGGAGGTCCGTTCGGGTATCCTATATGCACGGCTATCCCGAGGCGGGAAGAAACGCCGGCGCTCGTCGGCATTTTGTAGAGCCCACACTCCCGCCGAAAATTCGCTTTACTCCGGCGGTTGCCCGGCATCCTCCCAGCAATGTAGGTGAGCAAATTTTGTTGCTTAAGGGCTCATTAACAGCGGAGTTATAGCCACCTCGATGAAGAAACTTCGTCACGCTTCTCTCTGCCATTTCCATTTCCGAGTCTGTTTTTCTGTCATTCGGGTGACAAGCCTTCGGAGGCGACATTAGCCGTTCTATGTCACATCCTTGATTTGCCAGGGCCTTCCATGAGGCTATTATCGACAGCCATGTAGCCCACCGTAAGTAATACCGATATCTGCTTTTAGAATTTCGAAAATACGTTTACCGTAGGAGCTGGGGCGCAATAAATTTTCGCTACATCTCGCCAAAATACATGTGCTTTCGAGCAGCTTTCAGGCAAAGCAAATTCTCCAGTGCACCTAACTAGTCGAAACAGCCATTCGTTTGTCCACTGCGCCGACGGAAACTGCGTCTTCGAAATTATAAAAACTGATATCGATACTACACGGCTCTGAATAATTAATGAGCCTAACAGTAATAGTTGATAATTTACCTACTCAATATTAGTTATTCAGCGTGCTAGTTAGCTCCTCTTAGGCGTATTCCGATGTACTACATCGATGCCAACAAAGCGTTCTTCAAAATCATAAACCGCACATTTAAAAAATGTGTAAAACCTTAGGTGAGAGACCCTGCAGTTGGTCTTCCCGAGCAACCTCTCGCGGCCACTGTTAATTTAAATGCCACTGTGAACAGGTTCTGATGACGTCGCAAAGTCCTGTGACCTAGGTGGTTGGTGGGCCACCTACTTCTCGGGAGACTTTTCGCTCATGCCGCCACCGACGACGACGCGGGGTTTCCCGCTGAACGGCACCATTGACGCTATCGCGTTAACAGCGGTAGCAGTTACCAGATGATCAGACGTCGTCCGCCATTCGCCCGTAAGCCATACCAGTGAAATGTTTGTTGTGCCTGTGCTGGCACAGGCACGCCTGTGATGCCAGCGGAGCTTTTGAGGAGATTGGCTGTATCGAGAGAGCGCGGACGCGCTTTGTGAATGCAAGTTGTAAACTTAAGAGGGATGTCGTAGTAGAGCGCTTCGGATTAATTCAGACAACTTGGGGTTGTTTAACGTGCGCTGGCACGGGTGCTCTTGTATTTCGCTTCCATCGAAATAAGGCCGCCGCCGCCGTAATTTGATCCTGCGACACTGGTGCCAGGAGCCGAACGCTAAGCCTCTGAATCAAATCAACACAGTGGGTCTAATGGGCTTTGGTCCGAATTTCCATCTCCTTTCGTGCAACGCTTATGACAACATTTTGCAGGGACCATCATAACCGCCCTCTCTATGCATTCGGCTTGCTTATTTGAAACGTCCAATCGTTGTCGGGGCTCTCTAGGGTTTGAAAGAATAGGTTTTGAAAGAGAAAATATATAGCAAACCATTCTGAAACCAGCGGTGGCCGCCGTCACCCAGGCACAAATCCGTCCGTCCGGCCATCGTAAGACCGCTTTCATATCCCTCCAGTTACCTCTGCGCTGTGCCAGCTGTGGCCACCTTATCCTCGCAAACGTCCTAATCACATCTTCCCACATGATTCTCTGCCGCCCCCTCCTATGTTTACCTTTCCATTGCAATCCATATCGTTGCTCTATGGGGCCCTCGCATATGTTGCCTTCGCATTACGTTTTTTTAAGCGAAATTTATTGCCCAAGGGCATCAATGATGGTCGAATGTGTGATGAATGATGTAGTAGAGATTACATAAGTAGAAAAAGGTAAGCTGATTTGATGAAGTCCAGTAGAGAACGATGGTACGGTCGGATGGTACAATGGTATGGTACAAATGAGGATACATTGCCTGCGTACAGGCAGTGTATGAAGCAGGGTTGCTTAGTGAAAGACCTGCTACCATTAAGTGCCGGATACTTGTAGGCTTGAGAGCTGGGCAGTCCCACTGTAAGTGATGAATGTCGGCCTCAATGTCCTCTTGTTTACATATCGGACACGCTGGCCGAGGAAACAATTCTCGATACTGAGGCCACTTCCGAGTGATGGCTGGTGTGAGGGCAACCGCGACCCGGATCCTCCTAAGCGCAATCTCCTCTGCACGGGTAAGACTGCGGGGCAGGGTTACCGCACACGGAGGTATGAGAGCACGTGTGCCGCGCCGGAGGAGTTCCTTTCTTGATGAAAGGAGAGTAAAATTGTCCAAATGAAGGAGCCGAGGCAGTGATGAGTTTGTATTCGCAAGGCGGGTCGCTAAATCTGCCTGGCTTTGATAGGTCAGCAGATCCCGTGGGACGCACTCAATACGTACTGGCTGCGGGATGCGTGCCGCGAGCCTGTGGATGTCCTGACATATCGTTGGACTGCGGCTAACACGTCGTAGCAACCGGACAAATTGAAGGGCGTCAGTGCGGATGACAACGCGGGCAGCAGGGAGAATAGTTATGTCGGCCACGGAGCAGAGTGCTTCTTGTACTGCAACGAGCTCAGCACAAGAGGACGAAGGGGGTTCCGTAAGCTGAAACCAAGAGGTTTGATTTCGGGCAGGTCTGTACGGGCAGTAGATAGCTGTCGTTGCTTTGCAGTTTTCTCTGCTCGCGTCTACGTAGACAACAATGGATCCTTCAGGCAGGCATCTTCTTCCTCAAATTTCTGGCGAAGCAACGATGCGGAATGAGCAGATGTGGGCTGGCGAATATATGTTGGCTTGTCGCTGAGCTGTACAAATTTCCATGGGGAAAGAACTGGCGTTGGCGGCTGAAGATTGGAGTATGACGTTGCATAAGTCCTCAGTGCATGGGTAGAGTGCGATAGACTGGCCTAAGCTGCGCGCTTCACGGCCCTGCTGCACCAGCTCATCAATGGTATTGAGCTGCGCATTCTCTTGTAAAGCTATGACCGGTGTGATGCGTGGAAGGCACGTAATGGTCCTCATAGTCTCTCGATTCACGGCTTGAAGGCGATCCCATTGGGCTCTTGTAAGTTGTTGAAGCTAGGCTTGATAAAAAATACGTGTCTGTAGAACTGCCCTGACCAACTGCCGTGCAATGAACAACGAGCGTGCGCCACCAGTTTCATGGGAAATTCTTCTCATCAAACCCAAAGACTGAATAGCTTGCCTTTTTGCCTGAGAAAGCCATGCAGTCGCTGATCCTGATTGGTGAATCATTAAGCCAAGGATTTTACACTCGGACTTTCCTGTGGTGGGGTGCCTGATAGACAAAGACGGATTGGACTTGTAGCAAGTTTACGGCGTCCCCAGCGGTTGGCGACTGACGTGTACGTTGTTTTATGCACGGATAGCTGAAGTCCGATGGATGATGCGTAATTACAGGTAACATCCAAGGCAGATTGAAGGGAAGCCTCCTGAGTACGGAGATTTTGGTTCGTACTCCACACCGTGATGTCGTCAGCGTACTGAATAAATTTAATGTCACGGATGTCATGTAAGCGCCAAGCCAGCGGGATGAAATGATAAAATGATCAAAGGAACAAATGATCGGACCGCTTCGCCGCTGAGGCGTATTGCATATTTTCTTCCTTTCAAAAATGATTGGACAAAACTACGCACTCTCAGAGGGAAATGAAGCATGTAAATGGAGTGCAGAATGGCTGCATGACTGATGTCATATGCCTTTTCAAAGGCCATTGCTAAAACAGTACGCACATTACGGCTGCGGGTAGATGACAAAACTGCAGATACTAAGACGGCCAACCCGTCCTCTGTACCAATATATGGATGAAAGCCGCTTTGTGTGGGGCGATAAAAACCGTGCTGCTCTAGCCACCGTGACAATCGTGTGGCTAGCATTTTCTCCGCCAGCTTGCACAGCGTAGGAGTTATGGAGATAGGTCGCAAGTTGGCAAGGTCCGTCGGAGGCTTTCCTGGTTTCGAGATAGGAATCACGACAGCGGATTTCCAGTTCTCAGGCACTACGCCATCCAACCATTCTTTGTTTATGGTGTCAAGTAGTTGAGGGAGTGCAGCGCTACTCAGGTTCTTGCACACCTCGTACTGAATATTGTCCGGGCCGGGCGCTGTTTTCCGTTTCGCATCATCTATTGCAGCTAGCAACTCAGGCATAGAGAATGGACACGCAATTCCATCTACGTCGACATCAGACGGCATTTGATATACATGGGCTGGGGTGCCTGCCATATTTAAATTTGCGGATGAAGAAGGCAAAGCATCGTATTTTGGGAAGAACTTTCGCGCTGCTTCTTTGGCGAAATCACCTGGTGACAAGTTAGCCGCGAAGCACGCTGTTGCCGCAGCGTCAGTCGAACGGCGACCGCGTTCCGTTGTATGGAATGTTCGCCAGAGAGGGGCATTCGAGGATTTTGCAGAAAATTGTTCGCACCACGCATGCCCCTCAGAGATGTCGCGTTCATATTTTCGTGCCTTAGCTGTAAGATGGTGCAATCGCGTACGTGCCTGCGACAAATTAGGGTATCGCGTAGCAGCCAGCTCGGCTTGACGGTGTGCCGCCCACAAGTTAAGAAGGCCGTGGTCTGTTGCCGGTCGACCAACATCAGTCCAGGTGGTAGTTGTAACACTGTTGATCGCTGTTTGTATGCACTCAACAAGGATTGGCGAAGAATCTTAGGAGAGATTGTCCATACAGGAGCGAAAACAGTCCCAGTTGATCACAGAACATTTGTAGTGTAAAGGTCGGAAATGTGAGCTGTGAAGACCGATGATGATAGGGTGATGAGTCTGGCTCCATGTGCCAGGAGGGAGTACCGGACCCGACCACCACGTCAGGTCTAGAGCATAGGAAGCACTGAGAGTTTGGCGCACTGGCCGTGTTGCTGTCCCAGGATGGTTGAGCAGCACAAATTGGGCATCCGTGAAGGCGCCCGGCACACGCCTGCCACGAGGGCTCGAAGTGGGGTATCCCCAATCCTGGTGAGGGGCGTTAAAGTCGCTTCCGACTAAAATCGGACACCAGGGATGCTGCCAAATGACACTTGTTAATCAGCCAAGATTAATACGGGAGGAAGCTCCACCGGCTGGTCTAACGTAAAATGAAGCGACCACAACGGTTCCCTTCTTAAGTTTCGCAGCCACTGCCACTACCTCTTAATACGACGTGCACCAGTTTTCCAGAGCAAGGCGTACATGTGGAAAAGGTGAGTGCACATAACCCGCCTCCTTTCCCGGGGGAGCAACAGTTTTGTACACGACGGTCTATCATTGAAGGAGACATGTAGGCGCTGAAGCCTGGAATCGATGGCAAGGCGTTTGTTTCCTGCAGCAGCATGGCCCATACCTGGAGCTTGTGAATTTGTAGTCGGGTCTTGAGCTATCCCACTTTTGTGGAAATGCCTCTGCAGTTCCACTGCAGCACACCAGCACGACTGGAACTTGCCATTCCTAGTTACTAGCCCAAGCGCTCTAGAATAACGGACATCAGGTTGGACAACTGGTTAATCATAAACCGGAGCAGAGAAGTCGCAGAGTTGCCAGTGGCATTGCGGTAATTTGGGAAGAGGCGGCAGGAAATGACACTGGTGGGCGGCAGGAAGGCGATGTTGCAGCGCCATTGAGAGATGTGGCGGATTATTCCGCTGCCCGTCTACGTCGAGCGAGCAGTTCACGGTGTTGCCGGAGCTTTCTGACCTCCTCTAAAAGACGTGCGATTTGTTCGTCGACTGCGGCCATATCGTCCTGCCGTAGTTGAGACACACTGGGCTGCTTTGTTGGCCGTTTTGGAAGGCGTTCTTTTCGCACAGGACCGTTAGAAGGCTGCTGAGCTGAGTACGGAAGCAGTTATAGCAATACACCTACTCGGTTTATATAGCCGAGGCCGTAAAATACAGCCATAATAGTACAGACGGGCTGGTAGTGTCAGAGGGCCTTGCAAGGTCACTCTGCAAGAGCGCCCCTTTCCCATGCGTCGGGCCTGGATGACACGGTCCGTGGGACAGTACAGCTCACGCTAGAGTGCAGTTTGATCCTCAGTGATATCGACCTTGTAGACGACGCAGCGCTGCAAGTCGGAGCCTTAAACTAAATAGACTTGTACTGGCAGCGAGATTTCGCTTGTCAGTGAAACACTGGTAAGCGTTTGCAGCCGTTCTACGGCAGTTAGATTCGGAAGCCACACTCCAATGGTGTTGGAATTTGTCCTGGCTCTGAAGTTCCCAGGCACGCGTCCAAGTTAGCTTGTAAATTCTTGTTCGGTATATCCGTGAGGATTTTGCTGGCCAGTGATTTAATGTTCACTTTGTAAGAAGACGATCCGGGTGTAGGCTCCACCGAGTTCTCGTTCGTAAGACAAGTGCGCTTACCTTGGGAGCCATCACTTGCCGAAGATAGAATCGGTTGGTTGTCTTGAGGGACGCTTGTGAGTTGCACGAGGGCACTTTTACACGGGTAGAGGTGCCGATAAGTCCATTGAAATGCCCGGTTCATCATGCCGTGCGGTTTGAAGCCCATGCGGTGGTGTAAAGTTGATGGCCATGTGCCCTGGTGGCAGATCACTCACCTGCAGTCCGGCATTTCGGGAATGCAGCAGGGGTGCATCTGCCGATGAACCGGGCGCACAAATCTGGACCTGGCGCCGTGGATCAGGTGTCGATTGCGTGGCAGGTGCTGCCACGAGAGACGCCGGCAGAGCTACTTCCGCCAGCGTGGCAGCGGAGGAACTAAGCCCAGCGTCAGTGCCCAGATCAGCTGCACCCATGCATGGTTCCCAGGAAGCCTCAGACGGTGGGAGGACGTCCGGAGCTTCTTCAGAAGGCGAGGATGCAGTTTTCTTCAAATAGGGCACGTATTTACGTGGATGTCGAGGTTTTTCTGAAGAGCGATGTGCAGCCACTTTAGCAGGGACACACTTCTTACTCTCATTACATGTTCTGTCTATTTCTTCCCCTTGATTTCGACTATGACATCCACTCACGTTTCTTAGGATTCAGTGTCATCTCTGAAATCTTCCCCTTGAAAGCACTTCTCAACAGCCCATCTCAAGCGCATCTATCAACAGCACCTGTCCAAACTTTGCGTCAGGACACAGCTGCTTTCTGCTGCCATCCACCGCAGCACAATTCTGCGTGCATTTTAATGCGATCGCGTTAAGGCTGTCGTCTCAGAAAACTTTCCTGCTTCTCCTTAACGACATTCTCTGGTTGATAAATTCCTTGATGATGTCATCACAATCACGTGACCCCAATTGACCAAACTGAGAGCTCCGCCAAATTTGAAATTATCACGAAATTCCCCGATTATTCGAAAGAGATCACATGAGCTTGCGATGGCACCGCCAGCTGGCTACCAAATGACGGAGGGCCCCCAAAATCTGGATGTTGGCCCACCACCAAAAATTCGAAGTCGGCCAACCCCGAAAATGGAGGTGGGTTATTGGGTTCGATTAGTGTAATCCTGTACGATAATCCGATGAAAGGTTCTCGAACATCTAGAAGGTGGTGGCTCGGGCCTACCGTGCTTACCAACCAAACTATAGTGCCGAACGACTTGGCCGACCCAAGAAGTAAGTCAAGGCAAAGGGGAGGACGATGAACCGTCAGCGGTTCATCGCGAAAGCGGACTAACAGCATCTAGATTTCGGCGACGTGCGTTTTTAAGCGC
The DNA here is from genome assembly GCF_052857255.1 of Amblyomma americanum. Lineage (NCBI taxonomy): Eukaryota > Metazoa > Arthropoda > Arachnida > Ixodida > Ixodidae > Amblyomma > Amblyomma americanum. Next base: position 119,290,318 of record NC_135499.1, read on the forward strand.
GAAAGGCACAACACTTTTAACATCGGTGGATTATGAGCACCTTAAATATTATTGGAACAGGAAAATTTGTTGCTCTCGGCAGCTTGAAGTATCACTGACGAGGCTGCGCTGCCGCATCCCCCCTCCAAATTTCTTTTTAGACAAGTCGGGTTTGGCGCTCTCTCCCCTTTGTGCATTTTGCCGTGAATCTGAATCTATTGAACATTTTTGGCTGTATTGTCGCCGATTCGACTCTTTGAGAAAAAGGTTGCTGGAGGAGCCCTTGCAGCATCTTGGCCTTAGTTTGAGCAGCCCGCTCTTGCTATCATTTGGCGCCACCACATTTGGGTTCAGCCACAGATCTGTTTATACCGCTGTTCTAAATTCCCTGATAGAATTTCACCGACTGCCTTGCTAAGTGTTCCAAACTTTTCTATCAATTATTACGTTTTGACTTAATCATTATTATTTAATCCCTCTCTTTATAATTATTCGTATAATTTTGAAATCAAAACTCTCATTCCTTTTATGTTCATGAGGAAGAATTCACCGGTATTGCGCTCCCACGTGCTTTTCCTTTTTATTAACTGCGTTCAGGTGAATAGCCACCCGATTCTTGGCCGATCCCCCAGTGTGGGTATGTGCCATCTTTTGATAGGCTAACAACAACAACAACAACAACAACAACAACAACTCAGTGCGGAGAGAGAGGCCTACTGGAATGATCAAAAATTCAATTGGGCTTGCTGGAATTTCTATTAAGCAACAACAGACTGCGCTGCCAGCCAAACGCCGTGGCCGATCCAAGAAGCATCAAGCCGTCGAAGCAGTCGCCGCCGGTATACCGAGAGGCAGCGTGCCGGACGAGTCAGGCTGCGAATGCATCGACTCATAGGACACGCTACGCGAAAGGCTTGGAACACCGAGAAGACGAAATTCGTGCCGATCATGAACATCGCAAAGACGACGACGAAGTCAAGCCTAGGAACAGGAAGCAAAACGCCAGCGTATATCTTGCTCCTGTTTCCAGCAATTCACCGCCTGTGTCTTGGCTACTTCTCTGTGGTGAATATGTGTCAGTATATTGGGCCAACCAAAAAACCATTTCGGAAGCGGAGCAACGCACGGCGAAGAGAGAGGTCTACTGGAATTACAGCAAACCAAATGGTCAAATGCGGACGAATATGACCAACAGCAAGGTCTTTAAGAGAGGCTATGAAAGAGATGCTTGCATAAACATTACTGAACAGCATGTACACTGCGAACAATGAATGAATGTATCAATGGAAACAATGTGATTTGTGTTACACCCTAACAGTCATTAGACCCGCTAGAAGGAACGTGTGGTCGAGGAGTGGTCGGGAGTGCGGCTGAAGTATCGTGCGAACACGCACAGACGCAAGCTGAAAGCAAAATACGTCATTTACTCGCAGGAAAGACATTGGAATCACAACATAGACACCAGAACCTGCAAAGTAAATGTTGCATTTCCTTCATTAAGATTTGGTTAAAACTACAAGTTTTTCTTTTTATTAGACTACTGGAATGGTTTGTCGAATGGACTTTATACCGCGAATTTAATTTATCCAGTTTTGCTCCGCGCTTAGTTGAAGCTAAAAAGGACGACATCGGTCGTTAGGCGCGCCCTAAGGATTCGAATGCGTTCCTCGTGATCGCCTCGCATCGCGCGGACGATGTGCGCCATGGGCAAGAAGCCTATACCGAGAGAGCGTTTTGCGCGTGCCGAAGCAGTTTTCGGGCATAACTATGCAAAAAAAAAAAACTTCAGCGCATTCCACGGATAAATCAGGAAGCGGTCCCATAGCGATATTGCGGAGTTCGCACTGGGTCGAAGCGCCACATAAGGCGCATATTAACGGCGTTCAAAACGCAGAGGTGAGACTGACTGAAACGAAAGGGCAGCGAATTCGGCTGTGAATAATAAGTCATCGGGGCAAATTAACCTAGTCGATCCCACGCTGCGCATCGTACGTGGATGTCTCACTCTCGTCCGTGAGGGGCACCTGGCGCCTATTTGAACTGAGTTCTCCCCGAAAGCTGCATCGTCATGAACGGACTCACTTTCGCCAAGAGCGCTCCTTTTCTACTGCACGCCACCGCGAAAGAATAGAAGGAAAACGGAAAACAAACAAAAAAAAATCAGCGCCGCTCACGCGACTATCCTCATAATCACGCTCAATTTGCCGTGAACCCGAATCTAATGATAATTTTTTGGCTTCATTATCGTCGTTTCACCTCTTTGAGAAGGTTGCTGGAGGAGCCCTTGCAGCATCTTGGCCTTAGTTTGAGCCAACCCGCTCGTGCTATCATTTGCCGCCACAACACTTGGGTTCAGCCCTAGATCTGTTTGTACCGCTGTTCTAAATTTCCTGCTTTAGAATCTCATCGACTAATGGACAGAAAAGAAAATATCGTAACACTTAGCAGTGTTACGATGTTTTCTTTTCTATCCATTATTACATTTTGACTTATTATTCCTTTCTTATACCTCTCTGTTTATCTTAATCTAAACATGATCCCTTTTTAGTCAATGTTCTTCTTGAAGTGCAATCCACCGGTGTTGCTTTCCTGCGTGCTTTTCTTTTGCCTTTGCTGAGTCCCGGTGAATAGCAGCCTCTGCCTCCCGATTCTTGGATGATCCCCCAGTGTGGGTATGTGCCATCTTTTGAAAGGCGAACAACATGCTCATAGCAGCCGGAAGCGGCAGCCACTGCCCTCCTGGTCGTATTTTCGAGCACGGCCACTGGGCGGCTTTCAGTGGCGTATAACATGAGGCGCGGAGATAGTGTACAGGGTTCATGGTAGTAACGTGATAGCGGGGGACTGCGCGAGCCTCGGGATTGTGTTATCTTCCACGCACTCATTTCAGCCTCCTCCGAGGACGCAGGGATGGGAATGTTGAATAAAGAACTATTGCATGAGCGCGTTAGAAACTAGACCGATAGTAGCTAGAATCTAGGACGTGCACGTTTGCCACTGTCCACTTACGTTAGCGGTCATGATGCGGAAATTCACTATACACGTACCTGATTTCTTGCCGTATACTTGATGTCAGTGCACGTTAAAGATCCCCAGGTGGTCGAAATTATACCGGAGACCTCCGCTACGGCACGTCTTCTTCCTTTCTCCTTTCAGTCCCTCCCTTATCCCTTCCCTTACGGCGCAGTTCAGGTGTCCAACGATATATGAGACAGATACTGCGCCATTTCCTTTCCCCAAGAAACCAATTATTATTGCCGTATACCCCTTTTATATATATATATATATATATATATATATATATATATATATATATATGCGCACCGGACGCGATATTAGCAGGTCGTGGGTTCGGATCCCACCGGCGTAGAAGTAATTTTCTTTAAGCGATAGATTAATCGAAGTATTATTATCCCACTGATCACCACTACACATTAATTCTCTCCACCAGCTTAACACAGATGGTAGAACAAGACGACTTTTACACAGAAGGTACAAAACACCTATCGCGGAAATTTACACGAGCTTGGCCCCCTGAAGACGTAACGCATGTTCAGGGCAGGATGGCGCTCCTGTTCGTGAGCATGAGTTCGAGCGTGGTGTTTGCTCGACGCCAGCGTTGGTAGGTCATGTAGAGAAGACGGAAGCGGATGCAGCCGAAGGCGACCCAAAACACAGAGGATGAAAAGCGCCGAAGCCAGCGACGCCGCAGGCAGCCACGAGCTTGAGTGGCACTCCAACAAGACGTACATCCACGCCATGCTCACCACTCCCACGTTGCCCACGCTGAAAGCCAGGTTAGTCGGAACAGAGTGGCGTCGTTCCGAGACTCCTGCTCCCAGAAACAGCGCCACATGGGATTAGTGCGCCGCTGCAGCGTATAGCGCGCGCCGCACAGCGGACACGCGGCGTCCTCCGCTTCCCTGTACAGGACCTCCTCCAAGCAAGACCGGTGCGCGAATGCTTTCGGGCAGCGACAGGGACTGCGGTAGTGTGTAGGGCTGTTCCAGGAGATCGAGGCCGTCGTCCGGGCAGATGCAGCACGATATGCCGCGGCGGGCCGGCGCCTGACTCGACGATGAAGCACCGGTTCCGGTGCTACTAGAGCTTCTGCTGCTGCCAGCACTTGTACTGGAAGCGTCGTCTGCCCCTTCGCTACCACGATCAGGGTCCACGGAACCATCCGCGCCATCTCCGGCGAGTTTGTCCTGTGGCGTTCGCTCGGACAGGTTGTCGTGTCCGCTGTCCGTATCGGGTGCCTCAGGGCTGACTGGTTGAGAGTGGGCGTCCGCCAGGTCATCTGCGTTGCTACTCGACGCCGAGCTGAGGAAGAGGTCCATCGACTCCGAGGGCGACCGGAGCATCTCGAAGAGGCTACGCCGTTTAAACGAGGCCAGGACCGAACGTTCGCCAGGCAATGGCCACCGAATGGAATACGTGGCCCTCGTGGGCTTCCTCTTCCTTTATCCTAGCGCCTCTGCGAGTGGAGCGCCCTCAGGTGGTGCATGTGCGTGGAGCGAGTCGGCAGGAAGACGAAGAACAAATGCAAATAATACGTTTTTCGAGTAGCTAAGTAATGAATAAATTTGTGAAAGCATAGCGCCAACCTCGAGCTCACTTCGCTCCAAATGACGGCTTTTTGGGGAAAACCAATTTCACAAACACTTTCACTACGCCACCGCTGTCGCGGAGGATGCCGATGGGCGTTCCACTGGTAAACTATGCTCGGAGGTGGAGAAGGAAGATAAAACATTTATTTCGTCAAATTGGTTGAAGTGTGAGAGATGGCTCTGTGGCACCAGATCTCCGAGAGCTGATAGCGCCGAGCGACCTCAAAGGTTCGTGTCACGACGCGGAGTTGCTTACCCGGGTCGGAGCTGAGCAGTGCCACCTGCCACTCATAGAATTAAGAGAGCTGTAGCGCCATATGGGGGCTTCCGAGGAAGAGGAGTGATAAATGTGGGATAGTGTGGCCGACGGGTAATGGCATAGTTGGCATGAGGGAGAGTTTGAGTGGTAAATGCTGAAGAGGAGGGGGGTGGGAAAGAGTGGTCTTGGAGTTGTCGCCAGGCGACTATGGTTTTGTGAGGGATTTATGTGGCGCGGGTGTTATTATAGTGGAGAGGTTATGAAGAAAGGAAGTAGGCGCTAACTCAGGGTCTGGATGGAAGGAATGGATGAACTCAGGCTCTGGATGGAGGGAATGGATGAAGGCCGTGAAAAGAGCCCAGAAAGAAGTGCGTGAACGTACCACGCACGAACAGTTGGGTACAAATACCCACGTACCCAAGTAACAGGTTTGAAAGGTGAGATTTTTTCTCGACCAAAGTAGGCTTAGTTAGAACTATCAATACATTTCTAATGACACCTAAAACTTAAACTATATATTACAAGGTGATAACAAGTAGGTAACGCCAATTTTTGATGGTTAGGTGTGCGTGACAGCAAATAATTGTTCACAGAAACGTTTTTTTTTCTCGCAAGTTAAGATAGCCGCGTGTGAATCCAGACTTGACAAGGACTGCAGTGATACTCTGAAGTAAACTTCTTTCGAAAGGTCGCTTACAGCAGAGCCAGTTAACCTGTAGGCCAGTTTAGAAGCGCTGGTTAGAGCGTACGAACTTGAATCCCATGCGAACACGGTAACACGATTCATCTTTGTAGGCTGAGCAGTTTTGCAACAAAGTTTGCCCCCGAGAGGGCGTAGCTGGATTTGCAGAGTGTCTTCCCAGTGCAAACCCGTAAGCAAACCGGGCGCCGTATTTTTACGGACGTAGCTGGGCTGTCGTTGTTTAAATAGCAGGTTTATTGCCATGCAGCTTTTCTGATGATACTGCTAAAAACTACAGCTGAATATTTTGCATCTGTTGCAATTCCACCTCATTGAAACGCTTTACAACAAATCGTTATTTTTACGCTGCGTTTTGACCATATGGGCTTCGGTGGCTGGGGTCCGAGGGGGGAGGGTTTCTCCGGTGAAACGTGACTCCCCCTGATGGAGAGCCTTGCAGATGCCCATGCAAACAGGGACGTGTTTTACATACGCTCCTCTCTCTTCATTGTTACCTACCCTTCGATATACAAGCTAAAAATCTACACACAACATCCCGCAACGTGAGTCCAACAATGAAAATAAGCGGCAGAATTACCTGCATGCGTGAGCTTCATCCATTGGCTCGCCAGAGACCTCCAGCCGGCGTCGCCTATCTTCATTTTCATACTTTCTAAATAATTTTTATATCGTGCCGCAAACATTTTTTGAAACAGACATACGGACTACACAGGTTTGATTCTACAGAATTTTATTTCAAAAGGAACGCTTCGTAGAATTGCACTACGGCAATCCGAAACTACCGAGTGACATCGCATGGCTATCCGAAACGCTATGCGCTTCTCGGGCTTACGCATTGATCAGATTTCCTACCCAAAGATGCACGCGGAAAAAATGCGAACTATTTCCTACAGGCAGTGTTTAGGGTGAGATGTAACCAGCATTCTGGAGGGCGAGCAGCCGTCACCGTTTGCTTCCCTTATTAAATTTGTTTAGGTTTTAATTCTGCTGGTTTTTGTCTTTTCCTGCGAACTGTGTGACAGGAAACCAGTACTTCCAGTTCACGTACCAGCAGACCCTGAATTGACGTGAACTCCCGCTTCAGTTCCATTCTCTGCGATTCACAGAGGACACTTACGATTTCTTCCGACTAGGACAGGCTGTGCACACTTTAATGCGGTGGCTATATTTGAACGCCTCCGTACATCTCCAAATGCAGACTAAACGGGCTATGCCCCAGAAATCATATCGTAGAGTGTGTGTGTGTGTGTGTGTATGAAGGATGCCAACAGTCACCAAGCCAAAGGTGCATCGGGGAATGTTTATTTTTTTATAAATATTTGTAGTGCTGAGATTAAAACTTCCAATAATCTGTCGCTTAAAGAAGACATTACTTACAAAGCAGCAGAAAAACATGCCGCCGATGAGATCCGAACCCACGACCTCCGAATATCGCATCCGGTGCGCGTCCGGATATTCTGTGACTGTTGGCTTCGTTCATATGTTTGTCAAACGAGCCCCTCATTTCCCTTACGTTGTCTACTAATTTATATATATATATATATATATATATATATATATATATATATATATATATATATATATATATAATATATATATATATATATATATATATATATATATACATATACATATATATACACGGTCGACCAGCCGCCCACGCGGGTCACGAATTGCAGCCAAAATGCACCCATGACAAAGGCCCTTGGGAAGCCGGGGCGGAGCTGCGACCGACTGACAGTGATTAGTCACCCAGTCACCTCTGTGTGGCCTGGGGCGGGAGAAAGGGAAAGAGAACCGTGCGGGATGCCGGCAACAGCCGCGCAAAGGCAAAGGCAGGGCCGGATTCCCAAAAAACGTAAAACTGGATACAGACTACTTGCGAGGGAACGATACCGGGGTCGGAACAACGATCAGGTATGCGAGTGTAAACAAAAGATATCGCAAGCACGGAGGAATGCACAAAATGTAAACTGATCTCTGGACCAGGTTGTTCATTGTCTGGACTGCGACCTCGTTTCCCTTGTGCGACATCATGCGTGCGAACCATGACTAGAAACAAACGGCCACGGGAAACCTTGACATAACACCCGTTTTACATCTAAATACATTTAACTCTAAAATCTGTTCACATTTAAAACAAAAAAGCTCTACAGCATACAACTCGCCGCTGCATCCCGTTGTCAGTCATGCTTCCTCAGACCCAGCAGAGGTCTCTCCACACTCGTGAAGCCCATATTGTAAGAATGAACTGATCGAACCTATGCAAGTTGATGAGGGAGTGGGGGCCAAAACATCGATAGCAAAGCTTCTCGCTTGAGACGAGCTCTGGTAGAAGACTGCCTGCCTTCCCTCGCAAGCGTACGTGTTGTACTTGTGCACAGAGGACTTGCAAGAAGCATTCCACAAGTGGCACAGATCGCAGCGCTCACCAAGTCTCAGAAATGCGGCCGCCGGCGGCGCGAGAAGCTAACACGCGAAACTGTCGCTTTTCGAGTCTGCCTCGTTCACCTTGGTCTCATTCGAGGAACGACCGCGGGCTCCCTGCGGTAGTGGCCAGCTGACGGCGGCAGCAATCTTCCAGAACACCGAAAAATCTGAGTAGAACAGCACGCTTTGTCGGGCATTCAGGATCTTCTTCAGCTGAGTTGTGAAGCGATCGGGTTCCGAGAGCCCCTGAGGCAGGAAGAAGCCGAAGCTGTAGTTTTTCTTCTGAAGCCGTGCCGCCACACATGTAGCCAGGCCTACGACAAAGTCGTAGAAGCCGCGTGCAGAGCGTTGGTGCCATGGTGCCAGCAGACGAACGCCGTCGAACTTGCTTGCATGCACGGCGCGGATTACAGCTCGAGCGAACTTGGCTCTGTCGCTGCGCGTGGCAAGGCGCCGCCAGGCCGCGTCTTCCGCCAGAATCCGAAGGAGTCTGCTCGCCGCGCGGCGGCCTTCCGACGTGGGGCGCGCTTGTGTGGCGTTCTCTGCAACGGCTCGCACGCGGTTGCCGCTTTGCAGTTTCAGATCCTTGCCAAGTGAGTAGCAGCAGTGAACAACGGCGTCACGCAGATGGCAGCACGAATATTCGCTGAGGCTGCTGTTCTCGATGCAGTCCATTTCTTCTAGCTGCGGTGGTTCGCCCGATACGAGACAGATGAGGTTCACAATTTCCGTGTCACGGGAGACGCTGTACTCAAAGGCAGCGTCCAGGTACAGACTCCCGGCCGTGTTGACAGGATAGTCGGCAACGTCGCCCATGAAGCGGCCTTCAGTTCGGACTGTATCCAGAGACACAGCGGGAGACGACGGCGTGTGCCTTCCGAAGAATGGTTGGAACATCGGGCCAGGCTGGGTAACAGGCTCGCCCTCGAAAAACGAGCTGCTAGTGGTGCGGCATGCAGTTTCGTCCGTGGTGCCCTCTGCTTGCACCAGCTGCACTACGGACCACGTATGGATGTCAGTGGCGGGTGATGGAGGCGCCTTTGAAGTTGTACAGCTGTCCAGTTGGAGGCGTCATGACTTGACTTCCGCGTAGAAGTAGCGGTGGTGCCGAGGGTCGCAGTAAACAGCCAGTTCCTCCTCCGAAGGCACTGAGGGCGTCGTCGGCATAGTCGGAGTAGCTGCCACAAAGATGCCGAACCTCAGGAGCGAGCGAAGACCAAGCTACATCACCGGCTGCATCAAGGAAGGCGTACACAAGGGCCTTGGTGACCATTTAGGGACGGCGCGTGTACGTGTCTCGCGTCGCGCTCGTCTTCATCTTCCTTTCGGCACTGCCTGGTGGACCTGTCGCTTTGCCATAACAATGATGGACGGTACACCACTCCAAATATACATGAGTAGAATATCATATACCTGTAGCGTAGAATATCATATACCTGTAGCGTATCGCGGTTGCCGCATTCGCATTCCATCGTCATATCCCATTAGTGGGTTACTCGTATATACCTGTAGTTGTATTGGACTGCCCATATAATGCAGAATGAATATTTTCTGCGATTCAGAGCCTAAATGTAGTCTTTCTTGGGTACCGTTCCAACGCTTATTGTTTCCATTCTATCAAAATTCCAAAAAGGCTATTTCAAACCTGATTTTCGCAATTTAGTTTGCTGTAGCCATTGTGGATATGGTGGGCAGGCGTTGCCAGCGTTGGTTCCTAGCGATCCGCAATGTACTGTAGCGTAAATGCGAGTGTTTCATTTTTAATTTTTACTGAAAACGCACTAAAGGCGGGAAGAAAGACGGAACTATGACATGAACAAGCGCTGACAACAAGCGCTGAACAAGCTATGTGGCGCTTGAGTGATTTGCACGTTCACGTTTGCCTATGGTAAAACAGCATGTCTTTCAGGTAAAAAAAGGTGAAGAAACAATAGAAGACTTTGGCGAAGCGAAGAGTATATGCATAGAAGCTCCGACTTCCCTGAATCGCCACAAAAGGTGAGAAAATACAAGTCCCTATTGTGACATCATCGCGGCGTGCATAGAGGAACGTGCGCAGCATTGAAGCAGCAATGACTTCCCAGTGACAAGAATGATATCCAAGAGATGTCCTTGGGAAATCTTGAAAGGATATGCGGATATTCCTAGGACGTGCTGAGAAACTTCCGCGATCGTCCCTCGCATATCTTTTTGGCCGCAGTTTCTGTATTCCGCGGATGCCCGCAGGAAATTCCTGTGGATTTTTATAAGTCTTGATGAGGACATTAGTCAAATATGAAATGTTACAGAGGATTTTTACACGACTTGAAGACTATATTGGCCCTTTTTGTGGAATGGTATGGTATGTTCATGATAATTTTTACAGGACTCTACAGGGACATAGTCGTAAATGATCTTTCTATACAAAGAGGTGTTTTTGCAGGCAGCTCGGAGGCATTAAAGGTGCCCAAGGCTACCCAGGAAGACAAAGTAGTGTGGGCGGTTAAAAGGAAATAGGAATAATGTTGCCTTGCCTGCACCACTCGAAGAACAATTGGTTTTCCAGAAAGAGAGGACAAAGCACTTCTACAAATATGCCATGCCGGAAGGCTGCTTCAGTCACTAGAAATGCAGGATAGTTGCATGCAAAAACTTGCAAACATGAGTACATATTTTTTGCAGCAGTCATAATACTATTCATAGAAGTGTAGTGTTGATAGGAGAGTTCCAGTAAAATTTGAGGTATATACACCTCGCTGAACAGAGACAGCTTCAACATGAAATATAGTTTTATTTCAGAAATTACAAAATCCTCAGTCAATCTGACAGACATATATACTGATAAAAAGCTCTGCACATAACTTGTGCACTTTCATTACCAGTAACCAGTCATTTTGTAAACTGCACAACGATATTTCCACAGAAGCAGATTTCAAGACAGCATATTTATAACAATATTGTTAACAAGACTAGCATCTGAAAACTTACCGAAATAAAATTGTAAGAAAATATGTATAAAGCTAGTTCACGTTGGCATTCAAAAGGAGTACAAAGGCTGTGCACACATCATAAAGGCCCTTTTTTCATTGGCAGTAATCCACACGCTTGTGATGTAAATAAATGTAATAACAGTTCACAAGAGGCAGAAAGGACTAGTTTCACGCATCAAAAAGACACTGTTCTCATGTCAACAGCATAAATCTAGCTGCCACAAAAAGAATTCGTCTGACTAGGAGTGGGGCGCCCACGGTAAAGAGAGCGCCGAAAGACAGGAACACTTTTTTTGCTAGGAAAAGCAGACCAAAGTCTGTGCATACCTTGTCAGTTATATCAAAATGTAGCAGCTATATTGCCGCTTGTGATATGCAAAAATGTGGCATTCCTGACGTATTTCAAAAGCCTAGCAGCAAATGTGCAAGAAAAGGACAACATCGAAAATACAATGCTAAAAACACATCAACTGAATAAGAACTGAATTAAATTATCTGAATTAAAAACAATCGATACAACAACGAACACAGCGACGAAGGACATTCAAATGAAGCCTTTCAGCCAATGGCATCGACCAGTTCTGATGATGTCGTGATTAATCCCCGCACATGAAATCGCAGGTGACTGCAAGTAGCCCGGTGGCTGTAAATGGGAATAATGGGAATGATTCGACATATGGTCGACACCGTTGATTGGAGAGCCTTCATTGAAGGGTATATACCACTGAAATCTTGACTAGCATCATGCATAAAAATAATAAAGGCTTTACAGATTACTTGCAAGAGCTGGTAGGCTTTTAGTATTCAGGTGAGGTACATCTGCTAGTTTGGGGCAGCCATAAAAGTTCAGAAACAAGCCCTAACCTGATCCACTAATATGACAACAGGCTAAGGTGAGGCACAAGGGGATGAGCACACACTGTGCAGTACAAATTGTGTTTTACTGCCAGTGATCTTGGTAGTCTGTTAGGAAGCACAAGACACCGCTGCAAAACAAGGAAACAAAACTGCAAAAAAATTCAGAAGAAGCAGTTCGCCACGTTTTAAAAATAAACAATAAGTAGAAAGTAATCAGTACACTGTGGGGCACCCATGAAAATGTGCAAAGCACAAGGAAACAATAATGCAAAAAATCCATAGGAAGCAGTTTACCACGTTTTAAATGTAAACAATAATAAAATAATCAGTACACTGTGGGGCAGCCTAGAAATTGTGCAAAGCACAAGGAAACATTAATGCTAAAAATTCAAAAGAAGCAGTTTACGACGTTTTAAAGGTAAACAATAAGTACAAAATTATTAGTACCCTGTGGGGCACCCAAGAAAATGTGCAAAGCAAGATTGTTTCCAAAACATTGTCCAAAACTAATGGCATACAACATGGAAAACACTCGGCTAAATTTACAGGTCAGAATCGTCATTGTTCGCTTGATATCCAGCAGCCTGTGAGATGTTCCCTCCACGATACGTACTTCTCCCAGGTCAGTTGGAAGTGCTGTTTCGTCAGTGGTTCTGCGGGTTAATATCAACATTTCCATGAGGCCAGTGCTATAAGTATTTAGCTGTATTTCAACAAAGTAAATTTAAAATACAACCTTCGACTTTACATATTAATTATGTAATCCTGTTTTAAATCAGAGAATTTCTGCAATTTCATTCCAATACAAAATCCTGAAAGGGGCATGACACACATTTTCCACAAGTCTTCACCTTGAGTATGCATGCTTTTGTGAACAATCATTGGCCAATGACATGCCGCCAATGATTTAAATGCTAATGGAGATTTTTCAAAATTTGCACCAAATTAGATATTCTGTACCTGTACCACTATGTGTCAGGTGAAGAATTGATTGTGTAGTGCATCTACTGTCACCTGTTTCGCTACTGGCATGTGCCGACACTACGCAGTGCCTGAAGACGACGAATTGCCCCACTCTCTTGGTGCTCGATACACCTGAGCGCGGTGCAAGATCTCACACCGCGTATCCAAGGATACATAACAAACGGACCTCTACAATTTTTGGGGTTGAATTGGTGAGATAAGTTCGTTCTCCCCACTCAATCGCGGCTGACACGGTTTAAAGCCGCCCGGACCCCACCCCTTGATCGCGTGCGCTACCGAGCGCTCGCCCACCACGGCGGGCCTTGCTCTGAGGCAACATAGGAACGACACATTGGCTGACACAAACAGGCATTTATTGCTACAGCAACAATAACGCCAGCTAGCAACAAGGTACCCTAATGAATCAAGGTCGTGCTACTCACCAGCAAGGTTCAGAACGAATGTTCGCCCGCGCTCGGGATATATACTCCGAAGGCTGCACGGGAAGAGTACAGGAGCCTGGCTCACCGTCGCTTCCTCGCACCCCCCCCCCCCCCCCCCCCCCCCGGCGAAGAGCGGAGCCGCGAGCGACACGTCCGCTCGCGCCGACGATCCCAGCCGAAGCCCCTTGCCCTCTCCCGCGCGCGGGCTTTGGCAGTCTCTCGCGCAGCGATGGTGGCGCCAACTCTTGGCAGTTAATGTAACTGACAAAAGAATGCGTTCATCCTCGAGGTGAGACTGCCGCTGCACTGTGCCTCGCGGGAAAGCAAACACAGGGGGCTGCAGGGCATGTCCCCACATCCCCCAACCTTAAATAGACCCACGCGCCTTAAAGTACATGCTATGGAGGAGTCTCCTGGTCTTCATGTCCTCGAGGCACGTCTTGCAGCGGCGGTTATGCCGACAGCGTCCACGCAGACTTCCGCGGTGTTTCCGAAGGCGGCGTGAAGGTCTCCGCTGGGACGACTCGCATGGACCGCGGACTACCGTGTCCGCAGGCCCGCGAATAGAAGGCCGGTGGGAAAACTGCAGGTCAGAATTCTGCAGTAGTGGCCAGGGCAGCAGCAGCCGGAGGTGACTGCTGACTGGTCTCGCCACAGCTGCCCCGGATGGAGGCGGCGAACAGGATTGAGGCCGCACCGTCGCAGCAGGTGGCAGCGAGACGATGTGCACCGGACAGCAAGCCTGGGTGGCTCCACCGGATCTGCAAAATTGCCTAAACGCTCTCGGCGTGCCTTTAACGTAGGTCACGGGAGGGGAAATGGCATTCGCAAGGGCCTCGTGGCACAATGCATAACTCGCTAGCAAAACGTGTAGGCGGCTGTGCAAACGCAAAGTTCGAGTGAACAAAGCCCTTTCTTGAGTTAAACAAGACTGTTCAGTTCGTGCGAGGTTACAAAAAAGTGGGCGGGCAGCAAAGTGCGCCGCCTCTCAACAACACGGTCCGGTGGTCGTGTGTCTTCTGGCGTGGTGCAGGCAGGTCCGAAAAGCCTCAGGCCTGACTACCACTGACAACGACCGTGACCGCCACAAAGACCCAAAACGAGTTATGTGCGCGCAGCCGCGAGGAGACATCAGCTTTGTGGGGTGGTCCTACCCCGCTCACTGCACAAAGCAGCTTCTGAGCGGTCGGCGCCCACCGTATCGGACGGTGTCAGAGCGCCCTGTGCCGAGCTGCAATACCAGCGAGCTCGTAGCGGCACCCGTGGCCCCAGGCCACCCGGCTCCCGGAGCCGCGACTCCCAGAGGCGAAAAAGAGACAGTAAAGAAAATATATACAGAAACTCGGACCACTCACACGGCTTCCGTACTCACTCGCTTCGGGCTTGGCGACTCCAAGGGCGCTAGGCCTCGCGCTCTCTCGCTGCGGACCAAGTGATTCTCATGAAGAAACTCCAGGGAAATCTTAATTAAAAATGTGCTGAGCATGTCGAAAACTTCAAACATGCCGTAGCGAAATACACCTCGCACTCAAGAAAGCATACTGCAGGTCCTAGCGATCAAAATTCCCTCTAGGCCTAGCTCTTGTCAAGCCCGGACAAAGAGCGTTCCTCGAACCGAACCGACAGTCGTCCACTGTTCCAAGAGCAGGCCACACGTTGGGCTGCCAGATGTGGGGTTGAATTGGGAAATAAGTACGTTCTCCCCACTCAATCGCGGCTGACACGGTTCAAAGCCGCTCGGACCCCACCCCGTGATCGCGTACGCTACCGAGCGCTCGCCGACCACGGCGGGCCTTGCTCTGAGGGATAAAGGAACGACACATTGGCTGACACAAAAGGGCATTTATTGCTACAGCAACAATAACGCCAGCTAGCAACAAGGTACGCTAATGAATCAAGGTCGTCCGACTCACCAGCAAGGTTCCGAGCGAATGTTCGCCCGCGCTAGGGCAAGGGATATATACTCCGAAGGTCGGACGGGACGAGTACGGGTGCCTGTCTCCCCGTCGCTTCCTCGCCCCGCTGGCAAAGAGCGGAGCCGCGAGCTACACGTCCGCTCGCGCCGACGATCCCAGCCGAAGTCCCATGTTCCTCTCCCGCGAGCGGGCTTTGGCAGCCTCCCGCGCAGCGATGGTGGCGCCCTCTCTTGGCAATAAATTTAACTGACAAGGGAATGCGTTGATCCTCGAGGTGAGACTTGCCTCGCGGGAAAGGAAACTCAGGGGGCTGCATGGCAGGTCCCCACAAATTGCAATGGATGAGCCTTACTAGCTGTAAACTGGACACATCATCATCATCATCATCATCAGGCGGACCACACCGACTTCAGGGCAAAGGCCCCTCCATGTCTCTCCAATTAACCGTGTTCTTTTCCAGCTGCGCCCACCCTATCCCTGCGAACTTCTTAATCTCATCGCTCATCTAACCTTCTGCCGCCTCCTGCTACGCTTGCCTTCTGTTGGACACCGTGTCCCACAAAACATAGGATAACGCCTGACTCTCCGTTGTTTGTTAAAGCATTAACGGACTGGCAATGAAGAAAAGCAGGCAGTAATACTGGCACCTACAAGTTTTGGTGCCAGCTCACTAAATTTGTATCAATACCTGCTGTTTTCTCGGAGTTTATGTGTCTTGCGCTGCATTCTTTCGTTTTCGTGTCGCAACCATGACTAAGCACTTTCTCTATTTCAGCCAGTGTACCATCAAAGTATTTCTGCTTGTTAGGACATCTGAAAAAATAAAGAAGACGTGCTTCACTTTACTGTTACACGGCAACCTTCGTGCACAATGATAGCGAATGGCTTGAGACCACCTGCTTGTTTTGGATATTACCTAAATTGTAGATAATTTCCACAACATCATCCAGTTTGCAGCATCAGGGCAGAAAATACATTTTTGAAATAAGTGCTCGCCTCATTAAACCGATACATGAAAAAATAAGGCAGAAAAATCAAGTTTAAGCTGTATGCACGAATTTCCTGCATTACTGCATAAGATTTATTTACAGACGGAGTGAAACAAGCATATTCAAGTCTGCACAGTTATTTTGATGTCTCAGGCGTCAGGGAAGATAAGCTAACTGCTCACAGTGGTTTGCCAAATAGATGGCTACCTGGTCATGGTGAATAAACAAAGAATGCAATTCTGTCCTTTGTACTGTCTTGTGAACCGTCGCTAACATTCGATTTTCCTTTTATCAGTCATGGCATGCGGGCAGAGGCAAATTATTGCTTCTGTTTGGATAGCCTAATGGTATCATATTTTGTATTTTGAATTTGTGACATCTTGGGAGTGACAAATTCTTTTACGAATCAATAGATTTATTACATGTATATGGTCATAGCTAGCATCACTTCGCAGCATGCTGTCTCCGTTTGGACGACCGCGTCAAGCTGACCAACGTCATCTTTTATCTGACCGACGTCGCGAACTTGTGGTTTCGCAACCACGAAGCCGATTTTTCTACCTGGGCGGCCCTCAAAACCAGCCTTACCGACGTCTTCGGCCGCCCCGCTGTCCGAGAACTTCGTGCCGAACAACGGTTGCGCAGTCGGGCCCAGCAGAGCGGTGAGAATTTCACAAGCCATATCGAGGATGTCGTTGATTTATGCAAGCGTCTGAATCCATCGATGAGCGACGCGGGCAAAATCAAACACATTCTTAAATGGATTGAGGACGACGCATTTCAGATGTTAGTGTCCAAAAATCCTCAAACCATATCCGACGTCGTTTCTTTGTGTCAGAGCTGTGACGAGCTCTGGGAACAGCGTCTTGTCACCCGCCGTACCATTTGCCCGGACGACACCCTTTCGAGCTTGGCTGTCGGCGGTCCTGCTCACGAGCATTCTACCCTTCTTCAGCAGAGCCAGCAGTTTGTGCGGGAGGAGGTCGCCCGCCAGCTATCGCTGGTTACCTGCCCACTCGCTCCAACGCCCACGCTGTCGCCTTCCCTTCAGCGTGCCAGTCATCCAGGAGCAGGTTGCAGAGGTCCTGCCGCCCGCTAATCCACCTCCTGTAGTCACTGCGCCGCTGACCTGTGCTGAAGCTGGCTGTCGTCCGGCCACGACCTCAGCCGGTTGTTCCTGCCTAAGCGCCACATTGCACCGTCTTTCTTGACCCGCCGCTCGCTCCTACAATGCCTCACCCTCACCGGCCTTTGCCTCGCACCGCTCCACGCTCTCTGAATCCGTGGCGCACGCAAGATAACCGCCCGATTTGCTATACTTGCGGCCTCGCTGGTCATGTGGCCCGTTGGTGCCGCACCCGCGGATTCCGTTCTCACGACTGCGGGCGAGCGCCGACGACGTACGAGGTTCCCGTGCCCTCCGCACCTGACTCTTCACATCTGCCCCAGCATCCCTCTATCTATCGCTCCTACTCCTACCACCGAACCCCCCGGTCGCCGTCTCCTCGCAGCCGTTCGGCCTCTCCTATGCGCCGCCGGTCGCCACCCCTCCAAGCGGAAAACTAGGCGCCGCAGTTCCGGAGGCAAGAACTGCGCCGTCACCGACCGTCTCAAGTCCTATTGCCGCTCCTGTGAACATTCTTGAAGTGCTGGTTGAAGGTGTTCCTGTTCATGGGCTCATTGACGCTGGTGCTGCCGCGTCCATCATTAGCCGCAACTTGTGCAGCGAACTAAATTAATTGACGACGCCGCTTTCTGAAATTTCCATTCGAACCGCCAGCGCTGACCCCATTCGACCTCTCACAGCGTGCACCGCTCGCCTCATCATCCAAGGCCTCTCCTACACCATTGAGTTCTTCGTTCTTGCCCGGTCCTCTCACGACATCATCCTCGGTTGGGACTTTCTCTCCGCTCATCACGCAATCATCGACTGTACACGTGCTCAAATTGATTTGTCGCCGCTGTGTGATACTCTTGTGGACGCCTCCCCTGCTACTGCCGCGCATATTCTCGCCACCGACGACATCGACGTGCCGGCTTTCTCTTCTGTTCTTGTGCCCCTTACTTGTGCTGCACTCTCTGACGCTACTGTCCTTTTTTCGCCCTCACCCCTTTGTGCGCACCACAAATCTGTCATGCTCCCGCATGCTGTGCTCACAATTTCTGGTGATTGTAGCACCCTGTATGTTGCGAACCCGTTGCCTATCCCGACCACTTTATTTCGGGAGAATCGCTTGGCACGGTTGATGTCATCGATCTCGACGACGCTTCACCTGTTCCGGATGACCCTCCCGCGTATGACATCAGTGCCCTCACTCCTTCCATCGTCGCAACCGATCAGACCTCACCCGACCGGCTCGCCGATTCCATCGATGCCGCTCTGCCACCTCTCCAACGCGCCCAGCTTGTCGCCTTGCTTCAGCGCTTCCGCGCGTCCTTCGATTCTCATCAAAACACCTTGGGTCGTGCAACAGTGGTTCGCCATCATATCGACACTGGAACACATCGACCTTTGCGCCAGCACCCTTACCGCGTCTCCTCCACTGAGCGCCGCATAATTGATGATCAGGTGAGCGACATGCTACACCGTGGAGTGATCCAGCCCTCTCACAGCCCGTGGGCTTCTCCCGTTGTACTCTTCAAGAAAAAGGACGGTTCCATTAGATTCTGCGTCGACTACCGCCGACTAAGCAAAATTACTCGGAAAGACGTCTACACCCTGCCTCGTATAGATGACGCGCTTGACTGCCTGCAGGGGGCAGAGTACTTTTTTTCGTTAGATCTGCGCTCTGGATACTGGCAGGTGCAAATGGCCGAAGCTGATCGCCCGAAAACAGCTTTCATCACGCCTGATGGGCTGTACGAATTTAATGTGTTGCCCTTCGGTCTCTGCAACGCGCCTGCAACTTTCGAGCGCGTGATGGACAACATCCTACGCGGGTTGAAATGGCAAACATGCCTCTGCTACTTGGACGATGTTGTCGTATTCTCCCGGATTTTCCGTCTCATCTTCTTCGTCTTGAGAGTGTCCTTCAGTGTCTCAGTGACGCTGGTCTGCAGCTTAATTTGAAGAAGTGTCACTTTGGCGCCCGACAGCTATCTTAGGCCACGTCGTGTCCAAGGATGGTGTCCTCCCGGACCCCGCCAAGCTACGAGCAGTTGCTGATTTCCCGAAGCCCACCTCCCTGAAAGAACTTAGAAGGTTTATTGGAGTTTGTTCGTACTTTCGTTGGTTCGTAAAGACTTTTGCTGCAATTATCGCCCCACTGACACAACTTCTCGCCGGCGGCCACGACTTACCGGCCTGGTCCACTGCATGCGACGAAGCTTTTGCCATGCTGCGCCATCTTTTCATCTCCCCTCCGATCTTGCGCCATTTCGACCCTTCTGCCCCTACAGAACTCCACACGGACGCCAGCGGCACCGATTTGGGTGCCGTTCTTGCTCAGCGGAAACCTGGATTCAATGAGCACGTCGTTGCTTATGCAAGCCGTGCACTCACAAAAGCGGAGACTAATTATTCCGTCACGGATAAAGAATGTTTGGCAATTATTTGGGCAATCACAAAATTTCGCCCTTATATGGGCGCCAGTTCGCTGTCATCACAGATCACCATGCCCTTTGCTTGCTGTCGTCACTCAAGGATCCTTCTGGCCGCCTCGCTCGTTGGGCTCTCCGATTACAAGACTACGAAATTCAGGTCATTTACCGCTCCGGACGCAAACACTCCGATGCTGACGCCCTATCCCGCGCCCCTGTGTCCTCTGATCTCGACCAACCCTCTATTTCCAGCCTCACATCTTCTTTCAATACCATTAATATGGCTTCTGAGCAGCGCAAGGATCCTTGGATAGCTTCTATTCTCGATATCTTAGCCAACCGCTCTGCCAGCCCCTCTTCTAGAGCATTCCGTCGTCAAGCCCGTCACTTTGTCGTGCGTGACCAGCTGCTGTACCGTCGCAACTACCTGCCTATGGTCGCAAATGGCTGCTCGTGATTCTCCGGCATCTCCGCTCCGCTATTTGCGCCAGTTATCATGATGACCCGCAATGCGCTCATGCCGGTCTGCTGAAAACTTTTTCCCGCCTACGTCTTCGGTATTATTGGCGAGGCATGTACCGTTCTGTCCGTCAGTACGTCCGCTCTTGCTTCGAATGTCAGCGGCGCAAGGATCTACCACAGCACTCACCGGCTCCTCTGCAACCTTCACCTTGTCCGGCCCGCCCTTTCGACCGTGTTGGAATGGACCTTTATGGCACACTTCTTAGCACTTCTGCTTGGCACCGTTGGATCATTGTCGCCATATATCATCTCCGCGCTATGCGGAAACTTCCCCGTTACCAGCTGCAACGGCCTCCGACGTCGCCGGTTTTATACTTCAAAACATCATTATTCGCCACGGTGCGCCTCAGGAATTGCTCAGCGACCGAGGTCGCGTCTTCTTGTCCGGCGTCCTGGAGGACCTTCTTCGGGAGTGCCACATCGTCCACCATACAACTTCATCTTACCATCGCCAGACGAATGGCATGACCGAGCGCTTTAACCGGACCCTCGGCGACATGATGGCCAAGTACATTTCATCCGATCACTCCAACTGGGACCGCATTCTACCATTCGTTACCTATGCTTACATTTCTGCAATGCAAGCAACTACTGGTTTTTCCCCGTATTTTCTTCTCTACGTTCGGGAGCCATCTTCAATTATGGACACCTTACTCCCTTACCGCCCAGATTCCTCCGAATTTAAAACCGTCTCTCAAGCCGCTGCGCATGCCGAAGAATGCCATCAACTCGACCGTTCTTTTACTTCCCACGATCAGTACCGTCAAAAAAGTGCCGCGCCACTTCTACAAGTCTGCCGCCGGGTTACCTTCCTGACTTCTTAGTTTGGCTTTTGGTGCCCTCCTCCAGCCCGGGCCCGTCGACAAAACTGCGAAGCAAATACCACGTTCCCTTCAGCAGTTCAGCAGACATCTCCAGGTAACTACCTCGTCGAGCCCCTCACGCTTTCGCCTGATCATCGACGCCGCGGCCGCGCAATCGTCCACTTCTTCTGCCTGTAACCCTACTACGACCCCGCTATCATCCCATGCCCTTAGGCCGCCAGGATGGCGCCTTTTCACCCCGGGGGTACTTTAAGACATACAATTGGGGTTTGCTGCTCCAGCGGCCAGTGCCGCCAAAGGAGAGAAAGCTGAAGAACACGAAGCTGACGCAGTTCAGTTGGCGAAGAACACGAAGCTGAAGCTCTCGAACTCTTGGCTTGGAGCTACGCTGTGTCAACGAAGATTTTGCCTGTCCACATTTCTTGTGCGTCTGATTTGCGTCTTTACATAAGATATATTTATCTCTAAAAAGCAAAGCTTAAAGGATACCGATTGTAATAGTGAGTGCTGAACAAACTGGTACAGGTTTCGTTTATAAAAATGCACAAGTTACCTTACATACCTAGAACCACTACTGTAGTTTGAATCCATCCTGAACCGGGCTCAATGCAGCTTCTAACCATCTCTTGCACATTTGTAGCCATATGTGGCCACACACGCATTCCACCACGTATCCAGCTGCGCCGTACTACAGCAACAGCATCTCCTTCGCCAGGAAACTTGACAATGGTTTTGAAGAAGAAAGTAATATACATTAGTGAAATTTTCATGATTCGCCTGTTTACAAATGATATGCCCTCAGTGGCAAGCGGAAGAAATTACACTGATAACTGAAGATGCATAGTAGTCTCATAGCAGTCATTCATATGAAAAGACTGTCACCTTTCTGAACCAATGAAATGAATCCAATATAGAACGAGATGTGAAAATGCAACATACAAGCAACTGCAAAAAAAATTTGTGGGGTGGTATATTTAGCTAGACCAAGAAACATCCTCGCTTAGGCAAAAGGGAAGAACTATTGGTTATGGTTGCCACAATAACATTACAAACATTCATGTAGCCTTTCCTGACTTCACACATCCTTCCCTGTACGCTTGCTCAACTACGTGCAACAAAACAATCATAATCATAATTTAAACCACTCGTTTTTAAACTAATTTAATTGCAGTGCATCAATCCAATCATTTAGTTTCAGTTCCATTCTTTCTTAATGAAAATAGCAAATCCTTTTGCAAGCATAGTTTAGAGTAAAACAACCGTAGGTACATTAAATATTGATATAGCAACTGTAAGGGCTCACAGATATGCTGAGATATACTCCAAGTATCTGTTAGAATAACATATTTTATCAGTACGGAAAAACATCAAGGCATTCCTAGGAAATAATATATTGTCGAAAAAAACCAGCTGTTGTATAATAAATACGAAATAAAGTCGACCAAATTGTCATACAAAGAGAAAAGTCTAAACCCTATTTATAAGCTGCACTGCCGGCTGAGATTTGCCCATATTACTAAACATGGCTTCACTGACTTTTCTCCCAAAAAGAGGCATATCCACAAAAGCAAAAAACAATTACAAATGAAACACTAGAGCGACATATTTAACATGTAAAAGAGGAAAAATGGCAAAACCATTGCCAAATGGAAGCTTCACACACTTGCACAATACTTCAGAAAATGGCCACACATGGAGAAGAGAGGGGTTAGAGACCGAGAACACACTGAGAAGTGATGACAAGCAAGGGTTGTCTTAAAGGTTACGTTTAACAGAAAACTTACGACTAACAAGTAGCACATCTCTAGAGTGATACTCCACAACAATGTTCACAACATCAATCACTGTTCCATCCAACAGGAGACACGTGTTGTTAGGACATGCCACAATCAAAGTGAATCATCTGTGTGTTACAAGTGTGTGTTACAAACATTTGTTGGCCCCCCAAATGGTCTTTTAAAGGACCATCATCATGAGGGAAAAGCAACGTTTGCTCCAGCTGATTCCTTCCTGCCTGTGCACTGCTCGACGCAGCCCTATCCTCATTAACTCTCCTGCAGAGCTGCTCTAGTGCCTTACGGGGCTTACGGATAAGCCTCATTAATCGCAGTATAAAATTCTCAAACGGGAAGGCACTCCAACTGTCTAGATGCCCCAAGTTTCTAAAATCTTCTACCAGGTGTATAAGACCATGGACATTATGAGACACAAAATCTATACCGTATATGTCTTTAAAAGTGTTCACAATGTGCTGCATCAACTGTTCATCATAGTCTACAAACTGCACACACAATCTGGGGGAAACTAGGATTGTAACTGCACAATGTAAAACCATGAAGTTTCCATGCAAATCACTTATTACACGGTTATAAAAAGCTACACGCCCCAGGTAAAGCAAAAGGAGTCGAAACACTGTTGCCTTCCACCTGTCTAGCTCACTCATTGGCCTTGGTCTGCGGTTAAACTCGCATGAAATACAAGGTACAAGGATTTCTATTCTTTGAGAAATCTGATCCTTTACTGGACAGGCCATTCTGAATGAATATTGACCTTGAAACCAGAGCCGCAGCAGCTTATGCATGACCCCTGTGCACAACCAAGTGCATGCAGTCAAGAGGAACCTGTTTGACTAAGTCAAATGAGAGGTTCTCAAGAATTGATGTGCCAATATGGTGGTCCTCATCACTGTCCTCTCTAAAGGTGACATCTGTTCTAGGGGCCGCATTCAGCTCTGGGAAGCACATTCCGCCATTAACAAACCTACCCTCTGTTACACAGTTTGTACAGCTGCTGTATCCACTGTGTCCTTTTATTGAGCGCACAAATGCACGGGCAGGGGCATCACAAAATACAGCCAGGGTTTGTACTTCGACGACTCTTCCCCTCAAAAATACCCCTCCTTCTTGTGCTGCACTGAGTTCTGAAACAAACTCCTTCAAGAACTCATTGCTGTTTGCAGGTTTGCTGTGCCCAAAGTAAACACCAATGGGAAAAGGCTCACTACTTTCAACGTTTTTCAATTGACACCGTATGGGCCAAAACTGCGCCTTGGTGCTCTTAGTATAAGAGGCAAGCCGTCTATGTTAACAACGAGTTATAGAAGTTGAGCTAAGGTGCATGTTTCCCTCAAAGCATGTTGTAGGTCAGCCACGAGACCAAAATGGTAGTACTGTCCGTTTCCAATACTGACTATTCCTTCAATTCGCCTGGGAGTTCCTAGCAACGACACAGCAGACCTCGGCAGTTGAGTAAGATCAGCTGGAGATGAATTTCGGAGGTTTTTCAGAAGCGCTGTGAGGCAGTGGTGTGAAATGATGAATTTAACAGGCCAAGAATTCAAACGGTCTTTAAGGCACCCTGTTTTGCTGTCACTTACAGTACACTCAAACATCGCCGCCGGCAGCACATGAGCGCGTTGAAGAGCACCAGGCGATAAACATGCATCGAGTTCATGCTGGGGAATGCACGCCACTGAAACGTGCGCTGAGGACGGCAAGGTCTGAAAAAGAATCACATAACTCAGGTTCTCCCATCTGAGTGGTCCAAATCAATTCCTGCTTCGCACGGCGCCTGCAAGCTCGTGCACAATAGCTGCGATGACGCAGTTTGGAGGCTGACATCTACAGCGTCTCTAACGCGACGCCGAAATGAACGTTCGGAAAGACCCGTGTCGTGTCCTGCGTATCAATCAAGGTTGCTCTTAAAGAGAAAGTGGCTTTTTCATCAGAAATATGTATAAAAACTTCAGTTTTCAAAAATTGAAACCTTTCTCTGTGCGAATTGCATGATATCTCATTCAAGCTGCGATTCACCTGGAAGTGTTTGCAAAAAAAGTCAACAGCAGTGGTCCAGTATATTTTAAGCGCTCGAAAAATTTGCACATTCTACATAATTTTGCAGTGCAGCATCCGAGCGGCATTTATCTTAATTTTGCTCGGCACAATGTTTACGATCCTACACATTCATATCTGGCGCCACTGTTCCATGCAAACGGACAACCGTCGTTATTTGAGAGACATGCATCCCTGTAAAATGCGCCTGATATGAAAAGTGAACATATATCGAGGTGAAGAAAGATACTGCAGGAGCAGCTCTTACAAAGCTTTGCACAAAATTTCAGTAAGAATGCATATCAATTAAGCGTCCACATTATTACCCGAACGGGAGATCGAGGAGATAACAGGTCAGGAAATCTAAAAGGAGGACTTCCCACGGACATGCTGCGGAAGTACGCAAATGAGGTGGGATATGCGGATATGATTTGGATATCCCTGGGTCCTGGTATTGTCACAGGGTTTTGTCTTTTCCTGCGAACTGTGTGACAGGACAATCAGTACTTCCAGCACACGCACCAGCAGACCCTTAATTGGCGTGAACTTCCGCTTCAGTTCTATTCTCTGCGATTCACAGATGACACGGATTTTTTCCGACTAAGACACGCTGTGCAAACTTTAATGCGGGGGCTATCTTTGAAATGGCTCCGTACATCTCCAAATGCAGCTTAAACGGGCTATGCCCCAGAAGTCGTATCATAGGTGTGTTTGTGTGTGTGTGAAGGATGCCAACAGTCACCGAAACAAAGGTGAATTGGGGAATGTTTCTTTTTTTAAGATTATTTGCAGTGCTGAGAATAACACTTCGATTAATCTGTCGCTTAAAAAAAAAGTACTTACAAAGCAGCAGCAAAAGAAACATGCCGCCGGTGGGATCTGAACCCACGACCTCCGAATATAGCACCCGGTGCGTCCGGATATTCGGTGACTGTTGGCTTCCTTCATTTTAGTCAAACGAGTCCCTCATTTCCCTTACCTTGTCTACTAATATATATTTATGTATACGGTCGCGCGGCCGCCCAGGCGGGTCAAGAATTCCCGCCTCTCTGTTGCCTGAGGCGGGAGAAAGGGAAAGAGGAGAACAGCGCGTGTTGCCGACAACAGCCGCGCAAAGACAACGGCGGGAAGCCCGGATTCCCACAAAACGTAAAACTGGATGCAGACTACTTGCGAGAGAACGATACCAGGGTCGGAACAACGTTTAGGTATGCGAGTGTAAATACAAGATATCGCAAGCACGGAGGAATGCACTAAATGTAAAACGATTTCTGGACCAGGCCGCTCATTGCCTGGACTGCGACCTCGTTTCCCTTGTGCGACATCATGCGTGCGAACCAAGACTAGAAAGAAACGGCCACGGGAAACGTCCTCGGAGCAGCGCGTGAAATATATTTTGACATAACACACGTTTTACATCTAAATACATTTAACTGTAAAATCTGTTCACATTTAAAACAAAAAAGAAAGCTCTACAGCATACAACTCGCCGCTGCCACCAAAAGGGAGACAGTGAAGCACAGGACACGGCGCAGCCAGCTGAAGACCAACCGCCTCCTCCTGGTTGGGTCTCTCACTTCGGCAGATCCAGCTTAGTGTCCAAATCCGGCACTTCCAGGGCACTCCACGAAATCCGGCGTCCCTTGCTAGGTCGTTTGCGCTGGCCCTGCGTCCATGTTCGCAGGCACTAGTTAGAAAACTAAATGGAGCATCAACGTCTTCAATATACGTGAAGAGAAGACCATCATAGCGAGAGGCCTTAAGGCGCCAACAAGCTTTATGAAAAGTGAAAAGCGCAAAACGCAGGTGACTGGTATCTTTGATGAGTTTGCGAGTGTCAATAAAAGCGAAAGAATAAGCTTAGCAAACCACCGTCTTCCAACTTTCGTAGGGTAAGTGAAAAGTGTGACCACTAAAAATAAATCCACAAACCCTCCATACTCTATGCACAGGTCATTTTACATTCATAACTGAATAACACCCTTAATGTCTCATAAGAACTGAAGTCTCATAAGAACTGTGCTTTCTTCTTGAAGCATCATACATGGGATCTATGTTTTGCAGTACTAATAATGGGACAGTATAAAGCGATATCAAATAGTAGAACACAGCTTGCATATGTATCCAACCACTGGCGGTCACATATCCTTGTGAGGTGCCTGTTCACAGTCCTCCCTAGGCGCTGCTATTTCATGGCATATACGCCATCTTTCGATAGGCGTAGACACAAAGCAAATTACTTTGTACCATTATTAATACTACAGAACATAGCTGCGATGTACCATGTTTCAAGAAGAGTGAGTGAGTAAACGTTCAATAAATCTTTACTCACTGCTCATGAAAGACCGTACATCAGATCTATGTTCTGCAGTAGTAATACTGGTTACTCACTCTACTTGAAACATCGTACATATGTTCTGCAGTACTAATAATGGGCCAGAGTAATTTGCTTTGTGTCTACGCCCATTGAAAAATGGCATACATCTGATTGTCATGCATCACGAAATTACAGCGCTGAGGGAGGACTGTGAACTGACACCTCACAATGATTGACCGCCCGCGGTTTAATACAAATGTAAGCTATGTTCCACTTTTGTAAACCGATTTCTGTTTCTTCAGATATTGTCGCTGCCCTTGCAACAGGCTGAGGGTGTGTTCAGACAGCATAATGTTGCCCATATATCTGTCGGATTCAGTGCATAGTGTGCCGTGCATTTTGCGGCTGGGCAAATAATCGTGGACAGAGCCGAGAAAAAAGGACGAGACAAAGCGCGAACTTGAACTGAGAACCATCTGCCCCACGGACCACGTGCGCGCTTCATTGGAGAGCGTGATAGCTACGTCTCTTGTACCGCCCGTTTCTTCCCGCCTTTGTCCAAGTTTTTTTACGGGGTCATTCACCAACTATATCCCACATGCCCGTGTTAATTACATTCAGCACATTGTTTGGGCCAGTGAAATAACTCAAAGGGCTATAACGGGATTCGGCAATGCCAATTTAAGAGCAGTTGTCGAGGGGTGTTTTCTGACATGTTCACACAAGGACCGTGCACGTTATTCGCTGCAGCATGTCCTCGCGGCGGCGGCGCACAGCAGAGCGGACAGGCACCAAAGCGGTATACTGCCCCCCGGTGGAGCACGGATCATGTGATCACTCCACCCGTCCTGCCGCAAGGACGCTTTTTGAGGAAGACACCCGAGATCCTGTTAACGGCGCTTTTCTGGGTTGAGCATCGGAGGCGGTGATGATGTAACCGTGAGAGAACGAGGAGGAAGGCATCACCGCCGCTTATCCGCAAAACAGGCCCTTAAACGCCGCGCTGTAAAAATTAAAGCGCAGCCCCGTACATACGCGTTCGTCACGCTCCATGATGATGGACGGCGATGAAGGCGCGGAGGAGGGCGCTGGGCCCTCTGCTTGCACCAGCTGCACAACGGACCACGTATGGATGTCAGTGGGGCGGGTGATGGGGGCGCCTTTGAAGTCGTACAGCGGTCCAGTAGGGGGCGTCATGACTCCCGCGTAGAAGTAGCGGTGGAACCAAGGGTCCCGGTAAACAGCCAGTTCCTCGTCCGAAGGCACAGAGGGCGTCGTCGGCTTAGTCGGGGTAGCTGCCATCAGGATGCCGAACTTCAAGTCGAACGAAGACAAAGCTACAGCACCGACTGCATCAAGGAGGGCGTACAAAAGGGCCTTGGTGACCGTTTAGGTACGGCGCGTGTAAGTGCCTCGCGTCGCGCTCGTCTTCATCTT
This sequence comes from Amblyomma americanum, assembly GCF_052857255.1. Lineage (NCBI taxonomy): Eukaryota > Metazoa > Arthropoda > Arachnida > Ixodida > Ixodidae > Amblyomma > Amblyomma americanum. Next base: position 119,318,907 of record NC_135499.1, read on the forward strand.
CCTTTCGGCACTGCCTGGTGCACCTGTCGCTTTTCAATAACGATGATGGACGGTACAACACTCCAAATAGAATATCATATACCTGGAGCGTATCGCGTTTGCCGCATTCGCATTTCATCGTCATATCCCATCAGTGGGTTACTCGTATGTACCTATAGTTGTATTGCATTCCCCATATATTGCAGAATGAACATTTTCTGCGATTCAGCGCCTAAATGGGGTCATTCTTAGGTGCCGTTCCAGCGCTTATTGTTTCTATTCTGTCAAAAAAACTGATTTTAGCAATTTCTTTTGCTGTTCCCCTTGTGGTAATGGTGGGCAAGCGCTGCCAGCGTCGGTTCCCAGCGATCCGCTATGTATTGTAAAGTTAATGTGAGTCTTCCATTTTTCATTTTTACTCAAAGCGCACTAAAGGGCTGCAGATGCACATCTTGTCGTTGTGATTAATGTAGAAGGCCTCCGAAATCTCGCGTGTTACCTTATTGTTGTGGCGAAACACGATGGGCGTGTTCTTGTAATTTGGGACGAATTTACACTTTTTGCATTGAATGTGGACTGAGCATAACGGTCACCTTTTGCTCTCTCTTATTGAGGGGACTGAGATATTGTACTCCCCGTGACTTTTAGATAACTTTCTGGTAGCGATAATTTCTTTCATAGTCTATACGTTTCGTTCTTCAATAAACCCAGTTTATAGTCCGCGCTTGTTCGTGTCATATTTTCTTCCCGCCTTTGGTGCGCTTTTAGCAAAATATGAAAACGTACCAACTCTCCCAAATTTCTGCTCCACTAATTTGAATCTGCCAACTTGAGCTTAGAGTAAAGCGAACAGTTAAGACTGTACGTCAAATGAGCCACCGGCTTCAATGGGCAAAGCCGCATGAACAGCGCTGTGGGTTTATCGGCGGGGCGGCAAAGGCAAAAGAAGCAATGGGTCGCAAAATGAAAATACCAGCAGGAGAAAAGCGCGCAAGGAGGTCCGTTCGGGTATCCTACATGCACGGTTATCCCGACGCGGGAAGAAACGCCGGCGCACGTCGGCATTTTCTAGAGCCCACACCCGTGAAAAATTCGCTTTACTCCGGCGGTTGTTAGGCATCATCCCAGGAATGTGGGTGAGCAAATTTTGTTGCTTAAAGGCTCATTAACAGTGGAGTTATAGCCACCGCGATCAAGAAACTTCGTCACGCTTCTCTCTGCCATATCCACTGCCGAGTCTGTTTTTCTGTCATCCGGTTGACAAGCCTTCGGAGGCGACATTAGCCGTTCTACGTCACATCCTTGTTTTTCCAGGGTCTTCCTTGAGGCTATTATCGACAGCCATGTAGCCCACCGTAAGTAATACTTATATCAGCTTTTAGAATTTCGAAAATGCGTTTACCGTAGGAGCTGTGCGCAATAAATTTTCGCTACATCTCGCAAAAATACAAGTGCTTTCGAGCAGCTTTCAGGCAAAGCAAATTCTCCAGTGCACCTAACTAGTCGGAACAGCCATTCGTGTGTCCACTGCGCCGAAGGAAACTGTGTCTTCGAAATTATAAAAACTGATATGGATACTACACGGCTGTGAATAATTAATGAGCCTAACAGTAATAGTTATTAATTTACCTACTCAATATTAGTTATTCAGCGTGCTAGTTAGCTCCTCTTAGGCGTATTCCGATGTACTACATCGATGCCAACAAAGCGTTCTTCTAAATCATAAACCGCACATTTAAAAAAATGTGTAAAACCTTAGGTGAGAGACCCTGCAGTTGGTCTTCCCGAGCAACCTTTCGCGGCCACTGTTAATTTAAATGCCACTGTGAACAGGTTCTGATGACGTCGCAAAGTCCTGTGACCTAGGTGGTTGGTGGGCCACCTCTTCTCGGGAGACTTTTCGCTCATGCCGCCGCCGACGACGACGCGGGGTTTCCCGCTGAAGGGCACCATTGACGCTATCGCGTTAACAGCGGTAGCAGTTACCAGATGATCAGACGTCGTCCGCCATTCGCCCGTAAACCATACCAGTGAAATGTTTGTTGTGGCTGTTCTGTCACAGGCTCGCCTATGATGTCAGCGGAGATTTTGAGGAGATTGGCTGTATCGAGAGAACGCGCTTTGTGAATGTAAGTTGTAAACTTACGAGGGATGCCGTAGTAGAGCGCTTCAGATTAATTTAGACAACTTGGGGTTGTTTAACGCGCGCTGGCACGGGCGCTCTTGTGTTTCGCTTCCATCGAAATAAGGCCGCCGCTGCCGGAATCCGATCCTGCGACACTGGTGCCAGCAGCGACCGCTAAGCCTCTGAATCAAATCAACACGGTGGGTCGAATGGGCTTTGGTCCGAATTTCCATCTCCTTTCGGGGCACTCATATGAATCAACGTTTTGGAGAGACGATCATAACCGCCCTCTCTATGCATTCGGCTTGCTTATTTGAGACGTCCAAACGTTGTCGGGGCCCTCTAGGGTTGGAAAGAATAGGTTTTGAAAGAAAAAATATATAGCAAAGCATTCTGAAACTAGCGGTGGCCGCCGTCGCCCAGGCACAAATCCATCCGTCCGGCCATCGTAAGGCCGCTTTGATATCCCTCCAGTTAACCCTGCCCTGTGCCAGCTGTGGCCACCTTATCCTCGCAAACTTCCTAATCTCCTCTGCCCATATGATTCTCTACCGCCCTCTGATACGTTTACCTTTCCATTGCAATCCATATCTTTGCACTATGGGGCCATCGCATATGTTGCCTTTGCATTACGTTTTCTTAAAGAGAAATTTATTGCCCCAGGGCATCAATGATGGGCGAAGGTGTGATGAATGATGTAGAGATTAAATAAACTGAAAAAGGTTAGCTGATTTAATGAAGTCCAGTAGAGAACGATGGTACGGTCCCTGCGTCCAGACAATGTATGAAGCAGGGTTGCTTGGTGAAAGACCTGCTACCATCAAGTGCCGGATTCTTGTAGGCTTGGGAGCTAGGCAGTCCCACTCTAAGTGATGAATGTCGGCCTCAATGTCCTCTTGTTTACATATCGGACACCATGGCCGAGGAAACAATTTTCGGTACTGAGGCCACTTCCGAGTGATGGCTGCTGTGAGGGCGACCCCGACCCGGATCCTCCTAAGCGCAACCTCCTCTGCACGGGAAAGACCGCGGGGGAGGGCTACCGCACACGGAGGTACGAGAGCACGTGTGCCACGCCGGAGGAGTTCCTTTCTTGATGAAAGGAGAGTAAAATTGTCCAAATGAAGGAGCCGAGGCAGTGATTAATTTGTATTCGCAAGGCGGGTCGCTAAATCTGCGTGGCTTTGATAGGTCAGCAGATCCTGTGGGACCCACTCAGTACGTACTGGCTGCGGGATGCGGCCCGCGAGCCGGTGGATGTCCTGACATATCGTTGGACAGCGGCTAACACATCGTAGCAACCGGACAACTTGAAGGGCGTCAGTGCGGATGACAACGCAGGCCGCAGGGAGCATAGTTATGTCGGCCACGGAGCAGAGTGCTTCTTGAACTGCAACGAGCTCAGCACAAAAGGACGAAGGGGGTTCCGCAAGATGAAACCAAGAGGTTTGATTCAGGGCAGGTCTGCGCGGGCACTAGCTAGCTGTTGTTGCTTTGCAGTCTTGTATGTTTGCGTCTACGTAGACAACAATGGATCCTTCAGGCAGGCAAGCACCTTGTTCCTCAAATTTCTGGTGAAGAAACGATGCCGAATGAGCAGATGTTGGCCGGCGATTATCTGTTGGCTTGTTGTCGATGAGCTGTACAAACTTCCATTGGGGAAGAACTGGCGTTGGCGGCTGAAGAATGGAGTGTGACGTTGCCTAAGTCCTCAGTGCATGGGTAGAGTGCGATAGACTGGCCTAAGCTGCGCGCTTCACGGCCCTGCTGCACCAGCTCATCAATGGTATTGAGCTGCGCATTCTCTTGTAAAACTATGACCGGTGTGATGCATGGAAGGCACATAATGGTCCTCATAGTCTCTCGGTTCACGGCTTCAAGGCGATCCCATTGGGCTCTTGTAAGATGTTGAAACTGAGCTTGAAAAACAATACGTGGCTGCAGAACTGCCCTCATCAATTGCCGTGCAATGAACGAGCCTTCGCCACCATTTTTGGGGGCAATTCTTCTAATCAAACCCAAAGTCCGAATAGCTTGCCTTTCTGCCTCCGAAAGCCATGCGGTCGCTGATCCTTATTTCTGAATCATTAAGCCAAGGATTTTTACACTCGGACTTTCCTGTACTTTGTTTATGGTGTCAAGTAGTTGAGGGAGTCCAGCGCTACTCAGGTTCTTGTACCCCTCGAACTGAATATTGTCCGGGCCGGGTGCTGTTTTTCGTTTCGCATCATCTATTGCAGCTAGCAACTCAGGCATAGAGAATGGACACGAATTCCATCTACGTCGACATCAGACGGCATTAGATATACATTCGCTGGGATGCCTGCCATATTTAAACTAGTGGATGAAGAAGGCACAACATCATATTTTGGGTAGAACTTTCGCGCTGCTTCTTTGGCGAAATCATCTGGTGACAAGTTCGCCGCGAAGCATGCTGTTTCCGCTTCGTCAGTCGAATGGCGACCGCGTTCCATTGTACGGAATGTTCGCCAGAGAGGGGCATTCGAGGATTTTGCAGAAAATTGTTCGTACCACGCATGCCACTGCCGATCAGAAAGGTCGCGTTCATATTTGCGTGCCTTAGCTGTAAGATAGTGGAATCGCGTACGTGCCTGCGACGAAGTAGGGTCCCGCGTAGCAGCCTACTCGGCTTGACGGCGTGGCGCCCACAAGTTAAGAAGGCTGAGGTCTGGTGCCGGTCGACCAACATCAGTCCAGGTGTAGTTGCAGCACTGTTGATCGCTGTTTGTATGCGCTCAACAAGGATTGGCGAAGAATCTTAGGAGAGATTGTCCATACAGGAGCGAATACTGTCCCAGTTGATCACAGAAAATTTGTAGCGTAAAGGTCGGAAATGTGAGGTGTGAAGAGCGATGATGATAGGGTGATGAGTCTGGCTCCATGTGCCAGGAGGAACTACCTGGACCCGACCACCACGTCAGGTCTGGAGCATAGGAAGCACTGCGAGTTTGGCGCACTGGCCGTGTTGCTGTCCCAGGATGGTTGAGCAGCACAAATTGGGCATCCGTGAAGGCGTCCCGCACACGCCTGCCACGAGTTCTCGAAGTGCTGTTTTTCGGATGCGTTCTTTTCGCACAGTACCGTTAGAAGACTGCTGAGCTAAAGGATCATGCGAGGTGTGCTCAGGGAGCTCCGGCCACTCGTCGTCATTCCACTAGAGAGCTGCGAACCTATTGGATGTCTGCAATGAAGTTTTACTGTCTTGTATTGGCTAATGCTTAGTCATTCGACGACGAGCCTGTTGTGATGCCTTTTGTTTTGTCGGACAGCTTGGAGATGTTATCTCGTGGTCGTTGGATTCACAAAGGCCGCATCGATAAGCCACTTTCCCTTCCGATGTACTTTCACCGGCAGCAGTGAAGGGGCAGGACTTGCGCATATGTCCAGTACGGAAGCAGTTATAGCAATGTACCGCACTCGGTTTATATTGTCACGGCGTTGGTGACAAAACAGGGACCCGGCAAGAGAGAGCTCGGCAGCACGTCCTTCGGTGGGAGAAAACGGCAAACTTCAACTTTCTTCAATCCGTGCGCCAACAGCGTCAACGTCTATTTGCTTCGGCGCAACCTGGAATTATGGCCAAGGCCGTAAAATGCAGCCATAATAGTACGGACGGGCTGGTAGTGTCAGAGGGCCTTGCGAGGTCAATATGCAAGAGCGCCCCTTTCCCATGCGCCGGGCCTGGATGTCACGGTGCGTGGGACAGTACAGCTCACGTTGGAGTGCAGTTTGATCCTGTGGTATCGACGTTGTAGACGACGCAGCGCTGCAAGTCGGAGCCTTCAACTAAATAGACTTGTACAGGCAGTGAGATTTCGCTTGTCAGTGAAATAACTGGTAAGCGTTTGCAGCAGTTCTACGGCAGTCAGAGTCGGAAGCCGCACTGCAGTGTTGTTGGACTGTCCCGGCTGTGAAGCTCCGAAAACCTTTGGTTCCCAGGCACGCGTCCAATTTAGCTTGTAAATTCTTGTTCGGTATATCCGTGAGGCTTTTGCTGGCCAGTGATTTAATGGTCACTTTGTAAGAAGACGATCCGGGTGTAGGCTCCACCGAGTTTTCGATCGTAAGACGAATGCGCTTACCTTGGGCGCCATCACTTGCCATAGATGGAATCGGTTGGTTGTCGTTTTAGGGACGATTGTGAGTTGCACGAGGGCACGTTTGCACGGGTAGAGCTGCCGATAAGTCTATTGGAATGCCCGATTCATCATGCCGTGCGGTTTGAAGCCCATCCGGTGGTGTAGAGTTGATGGCCATGTGCCCTGGTGGCAGATCACTCACGAGCAGTCCGGCATTTCGGGAAGGCTGGAGGGGTGCATCTGCCGATGAACCGGGAGCACAAAGCTGGAC